>NW_027617604.1:0-107808 GCF_964187855.1 Myxine glutinosa | reverse complement strand
GCAACTTGTGTTAGTGTTGAAAAACCACTTTTCGCACTTGTGTTGGTGCAGGAAACCACTTTTGCACTTGTATTAGTGTGGAACAACCACTTTTCGCACTTGTGTTAGTGTTGAAAAACCACTTTTCGCACTTGTGTTAGTGTTGAAAAACCACTTTTCGCACTTGTGTTAGTGTTGAAAAACCACTTTTCGCACATGTGTTGGTGCAGGAAACCACTTTTGCACTTGTATTAGTGTGGGAAAAACATTTTTCGCACTTGTATTAGTGTGAAAAACCACTTTTCGCACTTGTGTTAGTGTTGAAAAACCACATTTCGCACTTGTGTTAGTGTTGAAAAACCACTTTTCACACTTGTGCTGGTGCAGGAAACCACTTTTGCACTTGTATTAGTGTGGAAAAAACACTTTTCGCACTTGTAGTTAATGTTGAAAAACCACTTTTCGCACTTGTGTTAGTGTTGAAAAACCACTTTTCGCACTTGTGTTGGTGCAGGAAACCACTTTTGCACTTGTATTAGTGTGGAAAAACACTTTTCGCACTTGTGTTAGTGTTGAAAAACCACTTTTCGCACTTGTGTTAGTGTTGAAAAACCACTTTTCGCACTTGTGTTAGTGTTGAAAAACCACTTTTCGCACTTGTGTTGGTGCAGGAAACCACTTTTGCACTTGTATTAGTGTGGAAAAACCACTTTTCGCACTTGTGTTAGTGTGAAAAACCACTTTTCGCACTTGTGTTAGTGTTGAAAAACCACTTTTCGCACTTGTGTTAGTGTTGAAAAACCACTTTTCGCACTTGTGTTGGTGCAGGAAACCACTTTTGCACTTGTATTAGTGTGGAAAAAACACTTTTGCACTTGTGATAGTGTTGAAAAACCACTTTTCGCACTTGTGTTAGTGTTGAAAAACCACTTTTCGCACTTGTGTTGGTGCAGGAAACCACTTTTGCACTTGTATTAGTGTGGAAAAACCACTTTTCGCACTTGTGTTAGTGTTGAAAAACCACTTTTCGCACTTGTGTTAGTGTTGAAAAACCACTTTTTCGCACTTGTGTTAGTGTTGAAAAACCACTTTTCGCACTTGTGTTGGTGCAGGAAACCACTTTTGCACTTGTATTAGTGTGGAAAAAACACTTTTTGCACTTGTGATAGTGTTGAAAAACCACTTTTCGCACTTGTGTTAGTGTTGAAAAACCACTTTTCGCACTTGTGTTGGTGCAGGAAACCACTTTTGCACTTGTATTAGTGTGGGAAAAAACCACTTTTCGCAATTGTGTTAGTGTTGAAAAACCACTTTTCGCACTTGTGTTAGTGTTGAAAAACCACTTTTCGCACTTGTGTTGGTGTTGAAAAACCACTTTTCGCACTTGTGTTGGTGCAGGAAACCACTTTTGCACTTGTGTTAGTGTGGAAAAAACACTTTTTCGTACTTGTGTTAGTGTTGAAAAACCACTTTTCGCAACTTGTGTTGGTGCAGGAAACCACTTTTGCACTTGTATTAGTGTGGGAAAAACATTTTCGCACTTGTGTTAGTGTTGAAAAACCACTTTTCGCACTTGTGTTAGTGTTGAAAAACCACATTTCGCACTTGTGTTGGTGTTGAAAAACCACTTTTCGCACTTGTGTTGGTGCAGGAAACCACTTTTGCACTTGTATTAGTGTGGAAAAAACACTTTTCGCACTTGTGTTAATGTTGAAAACCACTTTTCGCACTTGTGTTAGTGTTGAAAAACCACTTTTCGCACTTGTGTTGCTGCAGGAAACCACTTTTGCACTTGTATTAGTGTGGAAAAACACTTTTCGCACTTGTGTTAATGTTGAAAAACCACTTTTCGCACTTGTGTTAGTGTTGAAAAACCACTTTTCGCACTTGTGTTAGTGTTGAAAAACCACTTTTCGCACTTGTGTTGGTGCAGGAAACCACTTTTGCACTTGTATTAGTGTGGAAAAACCACTTTTCGCACTTGTGTTAGTGTTGAAAAACCACTTTTCGCACTTGTGTTAGTGTTGAAAAACCACTTTTCGCACTTGTGTTAGTGTTGAAAAACCACTTTTCGCACTTGTGTTGGTGCAGGAAACCACTTTTGCACTTGTATTAGTGTGGAAAAAACACTTTTAGCACTTGTGTTAATGTTGAAAAACCACTTTTCGCACTTGTGTTAGTGTTGAAAAACCACTTTTCGCACTTGTGTTGGTGCAGGAAACCACTTTTGCACTTGTATTAGTGTGGAAAAAACACTTTTCGCACTTGTGTTAGTGTTGAAAAACCACTTTTCGCACTTGTGTTAGTGTTGAAAAACCACTTTTCGCACTTGTGTTAGTGTTGAAAAACCACTTTTCGCACTTGTGTTGGTGCAGGAAACCACTTTTGCACTTGTATTAGTGTGGAAAAACCACTTTTCGCACTTGTGTTAGTGTTGAAAAACCACTTTTCGCACTTGTGTTAGTGTTGAAAAACCACTTTTCGCACTTGTGTTAGTGTTGAAAAACCACTTTTCGCACTTGTGTTGGTGCAGGAAACCACTTTTGCACTTGTATTAGTGTGGAAAAAACACTTTTTGCACTTGTGATAGTGTTGAAAAACCACTTTTCGCACTTGTGTTAGTGTTGAAAAACCACTTTTCGCACTTGTGTTGGTGCAGGAAACCACTTTTGCACTTGTATTAGTGTGGAAAAACCACTTTTCGCACTTGTGTTTGTGTTGAAAAACCACTTTTCGCACTTGTGTTAGTGTTGAAAAACCACTTTTCGCACTTGTGTTAGTGTTGAAAAACCACTTTTCGCACTTGTGTTGGTGCAGGAAACCACTTTTGCACTTGTATTAGTGTGGAAAAAACACTTTTTGCACTTGTGATAGTGTTGAAAAACCACTTTTCGCACTTGTGTTAGTGTTGAAAAACCACTTTTCGCACTTGTGTTAGTGTTGAAAAACCACTTTTCGCACTTGTGTTGGTGCAGGAAACCACTTTTGCACTTGTACTAGTGTGGAAAAAGCACTTTTCGCACTTGTGTTAGTGTTGAAAAACCACTTTTCGCACTTGTGTTAGTGTTGAAAAACCACTTTTCGCACTTGTGTTGGTGCAGGAAAACCACTTTTGCACTTGTATTAGTGTGGAAAAACCACTTTTCGCACTTGTGTTAGTGTTGAAAAACCACTTTTCGCACTTGTGTTGGTGTTGAAAAACCACTTTTCGCACTTGTGTTAGTGTTGAAAAACCACTTTTCGCACTTGTGTTGGTGCAGGAAACCACTTTTGCACTTGTATTAGTGTGGAAAAAACACTTTTTGCACTTGTGTTAGTGTTGAAAAACCACTTTTTGCACTTGTGTTAGTGTTGAAAAACCACTTTTCGCACTTGTGTTAGTGTTGAAAAACCACTTTTCGCACTTGTGTTGGTGCAGGAAACCACTTTTGCACTTGTATTAGTGTGGAAAAAACACTTTTTGCACTTGTGATAATGTTGAAAAACCACTTTTTGCACTTGTGTTAGTCTTGAAAAACCACTTTTCGCACTTGTGTTAGTGTTGAAAAACAACTTTTCGCACTTGTGTTGGTGCAGGAAACCACTTTTGCACTTGTATTAGTGTGGAAAAACCACTTTTCGCACTTCTGTTAGTGTTGAAAAACCACTTTTCGCACTTGTGTTAGTGTTGAAAAACCACTTTTCGCACTTGTGTTGGTGCAGGAAACCACTTTTGCACTTGTATTAGTGTGGAAAAAACACTTTTTGCACTTGTGTTAGTGTTGAAAAACCACTTTTTGCACTTGTGTTAGTGTTGAAAAACCACATTTCGCACTTGTGTTGGTGCAGGAAACCACTTTTGCACTTGTATTGGTGTGGAAAAACCACTTTTCGCACTTGTGTTAGTGTTGAAAAACCACTTTTCGCACTTGTGTTAGTGTTGAAAAACCACTTTTCGCACTTATGTTAGTGTTGAAAAACCACTTTTCGCACTTGTGTTGGTGCAGGAAACCACTTTTGCACTTGTATTAGTGTGGAAAAACCACTTTTCGCACTTGTGTTAGTGTTGAAAAACCACTTTTCGCACTTGTGTTAGTGTTGAAAAACCACTTTTTGCACTTGTGTTAGTGTTGAAAAACAACTTTTCGCACTTGTGTTGGTGCAGGAAACCACTTTTGCACTTGTATTAGTGTGGAAAAACCACTTTTCGCACTTGTGTTAGTGTTGAAAAACCACTTTTCGCACTTGTGTTAGTGTTGAAAAACCACTTTTCGCACTTGTGTTGGTGCAGGAAACCACTTTTTCACTTGTATTAGTGTAGAAAAAACACTTTTTGCACTTGTGTTAGTGTTGAAAAACCACTTTTTGCACTTGTGTTAGTGTTGAAAAACCACTTTTCGCACTTGTGTTGGTGCAGGAAACCACTTTTGCACTTGTATTGGTGTGGAAAAACCACTTTTCGCACTTGTGTTAGTGTTGAAAAACCACTTTTCGCACTTGTGTTAGTGTTGAAAAACCACTTTTCGCACTTGTGTTAGTGTTGAAAAACCACTTTTGGCACTTGTGTTGGTGCAGGAAACCACTTTTGCACTTGTATTAGTGTGGAAAAACCACTTTTCGCACTTGTGTTAGTGTTGAAAAACCACTTTTCGCACTTGTGTTAGTGTTGAAAAACCACTTTTCGCACTTGTGTTAGTGTTGAAAAACCACTTTTCGCACTTGTGTTGGTGCAGGAAACCACTTTTGCACTTGTATTAGTGTGGAAAAACACTTTTCGCACTTGTGTTAGTGTTGAAAAACCACTTTTCGCACTTGTGTTAGTGTTGAAAAAACACTTTTCGCACGTGTGTTTGTATTGAAAAACCACTTTTCGCACTTGTGTTGGTGCAGGAAACCACTTTTGCACTTGTATTAGTGTGGAAAAAACACTTTTTGCACTTGTGATAGTGTTGAAAAACCACTTTTTGCACTTGTGTTAGTGTTGAAAAACCACTTTTCGCACCTGTGTTGGTGCAGGAAACCACTTTTGCACTTGTATTAGTGTGGAAAACCACTTTTCGCACTTGTGTTAGTGTTGAAAAACCACTTTTCGCACTTGTGTTAGTGTTGAAAAACCACTTTTCGCACTTGTATTAGTGTTGAAAAACCACTTTTCGCACTTGTGTTAGTGTTGAAAAACCACTTTTCGCACTTGTGTTGGTGCAGGAAACCACTTTTGCACTTGTATTAGTGTGGAAAAACCACTTTTCGCACTTGTGTTAGTGTTGAAAAACCACTTTTCGCACTTGTGTTAGTGTTGAAAAACCACTTTTCGCACTTGTGTTGGTGCAGGAAACCACTTTTGCACTTGTATTAGTGTGGAAAAAACACTTTTCGCACTTATGTTAGTGTTGAAAAACCACTTTTCGCACTTGTGTTAGTGTTGAAAAACCACTTTTCGCACTTGTGTTGGTGCAGGAACCCACTTTTGCACTTGTATGAGTGTGGAAACACCACTTTTCGCACTTGTGTTAGTGTTGAAAAACCACAATTCGCACTTGTGTTAGTGTTGAAAAACCACTTTTTGCACTTGTGTTATTGTTGAAAAACCACTTTTCGCACTTGTGTTGGTGCAGGAAACCACTTTTGCACTTGTATTAGTGTGGAAAAAACACTTTTCGCACTTGTGTTAGTGTTGAAAAACCACTTTTCGCACTTGTGTTCGTGTTGAAAAACCACTTTTCGCACTTGTGTTGGTGCAGGAAACCACTTTTGCACTTGTATTAGTGTGGAAAAAACACTTTTCGCACATGTGTTAGTGTTGAAAAACCACTTTTCGCACTTGTGTTAGTGTTGAAAAACCACTTTTCGCACTTGTGTTAGTGTTGAAAAACCACTTTTCGCACTTGTGTTAGTGTTGAAAAACCACTTTTCGCACTTGTGTTGGTGCAGGAAACCACTTTTGCACTTGTATTAGTGTGGAAAAACCACTTTTCGCACTTGTGTTAGTGTTGAAAAACCACTTTTCGCACTTGTGTTAGTGTTGAAAAACCACTTTTCGCACTTGTGTTAGTGTTGAAAAACCACTTTTCGCACATGTGTTGGTGCAGGAAACCACTTTTGCACTTGTATTAGTGTGGGAAAAACATTTTTCGTACTTGTATTAGTGTTGAAAAACCACTTTTCGCACTTGTGTTAGTGTTGAAAAACCACATTTCGCACTTGTGTTAGTGTTGAAAAACCACTTTTCACACTTGTGTTGGTGCAGGAAACCACTTTTGCACTTGTATTAGTGTGGAAAAAACACTTTTCGCACTTGTGTTAATGTTGAAAAACCACTTTTCGCACTTGTGTTAGTGTTGAAAAACCACTTTTCGCACTTGTGTTGGTGCAGGAAACCACTTTTGCACTTGTATTAGTGTGGAAAAAACACTTTTCGCACTTGTGTTAGTGTTGAAAAACCACTTTTCGCACTTGTGTTAGTGTTGAAAAACCACTTTTCGCACTTGTGTTAGTGTTGAAAAACCACTTTTCGCACTTGTGTTGTTGCAGGAAACCACTTTTGCACTTGTATTAGTGTGGAAAAACCACTTTTCGCACTTGTGTTAGTGTTGAAAAACCACTTTTCGCACTTGTGTTAGTGTTGAAAAACCACTTTTCGCACTTGTGTTAGTGTTGAAAAACCACTTTTCGCACTTGTGTTGGTGCAGGAAACCACTTTTGCACTTGTATTAGTGTGGAAAAAACACTTTTTGCACTTGTGATAGTGTTGAAAAACCACTTTTCGCACTTGTGTTAGTGTTGAAAAACCACTTTTCGCACTTGTGTTGGTGCAGGAAACCACTTTTGCACTTGTATTAGTGTGGAAAAACCACTTTTCGCACTTGTGTTAGTGTTGAAAAACCACTTTTCGCACTTGTGTTAGTGTTGAAAAACCACTTTTTGCACTTGTGTTAGTGTTGAAAAACCACTTTTCGCACTTGTGTTGGTGCAGGAAACCACTTTTGCACTTGTATTAGTGTGGAAAAAACACTTTTTGCACTTGTGATAGTGTTGAAAAACCACTTTTCGCACTTGTGTTAGTGTTGAAAAACCACTTTTCGCACTTGTGTTGGTGCAGGAAACCACTTTTGCACTTGTAATAGTGTGGAAAAACCACTTTTCGCAATTGTGTTAGTGTTGAAAAACCACTTTTCGCACTTGTGTTAGTGTTGAAAAACCACTTTTCGCACTTGTGTTGGTGTTGAAAAACCACTTTTCGCACTTGTGTTGGTGCAGGAAACCACTTTTGCACTTGTGTTAGTGTGGAAAAAACACTTTTCGTACTTGTGTTAGTGTTGAAAAACCACTTTTCGCACTTGTGTTGGTGCAGGAAACCACTTTTGCACTTGTATTAGTGTGGGAAAAACATTTTTCGCACTTGTGTTAGTGTTGAAAAACCACTTTTCGCACTTGTGTTAGTGTTGAAAAACCACATTTCGCACTTGTGTTGGTGTTGAAAAACCACTTTTCGCACTTGTGTTGGTGCAGGAAACCACTTTTGCACTTGTATTAGTGTGGAAAAAACACTTTTCGCACTTGTGTTAATGTTGAAAAACCACTTTTCGCACTTGTGTTAGTGTTGAAAAACCACTTTTCGCACTTGTGTTGGTGCAGGAAACCACTTTTGCACTTGTATTAGTGTGGAAAAAACACTTTTCGCACTTGTGTTAATGTTGAAAAACCACTTTTCGCACTTGTGTTAGTGTTGAAAAACCACTTTTCGCACTTGTGTTAGTGTTGAAAAACCACTTTTCGCACTTGTGTTGGTGCAGGAAACCACTTTTGCACTTGTATTAGTGTGGAAAAACCACTTTTCGCACTTGTGTTAGTGTTGAAAAACCACTTTTCGCACTTGTGTTAGTGTTGAAAAACCACTTTTCGCACTTGTGTTAGTGTTGAAAAACCACTTTTCGCACTTGTGTTGGTGCAGGAAACCACTTTTGCACTTGTATTAGTGTGGAAAAAACACTTTTTGCACTTGTGATAGTGTTGAAAAACCACTTTTCGCACTTGTGTTAGTGTTGAAAAACCACTTTTTGCACTTGTGTTGGTGCAGGAAACCACTTTTGCACTTGTATTAGTGTGGAAAAACCACTTTTCGCACTTGTGTTAGTGTTGAAAAACCACTTTTCGCACTTGTGTTAGTGTTGAAAAACCACTTTTCGCACTTGTGTTAGTGTTGAAAAACCACTTTTCGCACTTGTGTTGGTGCAGGAAACCACTTTTGCACTTGTGTTAGTGTGGAAAAAACACTTTTCGCACTTGTGTTAGTGTTGAAAAACCACTTTTCGCACTTGTGTTAGTGTTGAAAAACCACTTTTCGCACTTGTGTTGGTGCAGGAAACCACTTTTGCACTTGTGTTAGTGTGGAAAAAACACTTTTCGCACTTGTGTTAGTGTTGAAAAACCACTTTTCGCACTTGTGTTAGTGTTGAAAAACCACTTTTCGCACTTGTGTTAGTGTTGAAAAACCACTTTTCGCACTTGTGTTGGTGCAGGAAACCACTTTTGCACTTGTATTAGTGTGGAAAAACCACTTTTCGCACTTGTGTTAGTGTTGAAAAACCACTTTTCGCACTTGTGTTAGTGTTGAAAAACCACTTTTCACACTTGTATTAGTGTTGAAAAACCACATTTCGCACTTGTGTTGGTGCAGAAAACCACTTTTGCACTTGTATTAGTGTGGAAAAAACACTTTTTGCACTTGTGATAGTGCTGAAAAACCACTTTTCACACTTGTGTTAGTGTTGAAAAACCACTTTTCGCACTTGTGTTGGTGCAGGAAACCACTTTTGCACTTGTATTAGTGTGGAAAAACCACTTTTCGCACTTGTGTTAGTGTTGAAAAACCACTTTTCGCACTTGTGTTAGTGTTGAAAAACCACTTTTCGCACGTGTGTTAGTGTTGAAAAACCACTTTTCGCACTTGTGTTGGTGCAGGAAAACACTTTTGCACTTGTATTAGTGTGGAAAACACACTTTTCACACTTGTGTTAGTGTTGAAAAACCACTTTTCGCACTTGTGTTAGTGTTGAAAAACCACTTTTCGCACTTGTGTTAGTGTTGAAAAACCACTTTTCGCACTTGTGTTGGTGCAGGAAACCACTTTTGCACTTGTACTAGTGTGGAAAAACCACTTTTCGCACTTGTGTTAGTGTTGAAAAACCACTTTTCGCACTTGTGTTAGTGTTGAAAAACCACTTTTCGCACTTGTGTTGGTGCAGGAAAACCACTTTTGCACTTGTATTAGTGTGGAAAAACCACTTTTCGCACTTGTGTTAGTGTTGAAAAACCACTTTTCGCACTTGTGTTGGTGTTGAAAAACCACTTTTCGCACTTGTGTTAGTGTTGAAAAACCACTTTTCGCACTTGTGTTGGTGCAGGAAACCACTTTTGCACTTGTATTAGTGTGGAAAAAACACTTTTTGCACTTGTGTTAGTGTTGAAAAACCACTTTTTGCACTTGTGTTAGTGTTGAAAAACCACTTTTCGCACTTGTGTTAGTGTTGAAAAACCACTTTTCGCACTTGTGTTGGTGCAGGAAACCACTTTTGCACTTGTATTAGTGTGGAAAAAACACTTTTTGCACTTGTGATAATGTTGAAAAATCTCTTTTTGCACTTGTGTAGGCTTGAAAAACCACTTTTCGCACTTGTGTTAGTGTTGAAAAACAACTTTTCGCACTTGTGTTGGTGCAGGAAACCACTTTTGCACTTGTATTAGTGTGGAAAAACCACTTTTCGCACTTCTGTTAGTGTTGAAAAACCACTTTTCGCACTTGTGTTAGTGTTGAAAAACCACTTTTCGCACTTGTGTTGGTGCAGGAAACCACTTTTGCACTTGTATTAGTGTGGAAAAAACACTTTTTGCACTTGTGTTAGTGTTGAAAAACCACTTTTTGCACTTGTGTTAGTGTTGAAAAACCACTTTTCGCACTTGTGTTGGTGCAGGAAACCACTTTTGCACTTGTATTGGTGTGGAAAAACCACTTTTCGCACTTGTGT
Organism: Myxine glutinosa; assembly: GCF_964187855.1. Lineage (NCBI taxonomy): Eukaryota > Metazoa > Chordata > Myxini > Myxiniformes > Myxinidae > Myxine > Myxine glutinosa. Next base: position 97,825 of record NW_027617604.1, on the reverse strand, counting down.
TAGTGTTGAAAAACCACTTTTCGCACTTGTGTTAGTGTTGAAAAACCACTTTTCGCACTTGTGTTAGTGTTGAAAAACCACTTTTCGCACTTGTGTTGGTGCAGGAAACCACTTTTGCACTTGTATTAGTGTGGAAAAACCACTTTTCGCACTTGTGTTAGTGTTGAAAAACCACTTTTCGCACTTGTGTTAGTGTTGAAAAACCACTTTTCGCACTTGTGTTAGTGTTGAAAAACAACTTTTCGCACTTGTGTTGGTGCAGGAAACCACTTTTGCACTTGTATTAGTGTGGAAAAACCACTTTTCGCACTTGTGTTAGTGTTGAAAAACCACTTTTCGCACTTGTGTTAGTGTTGAAAAACCACTTTTCGCACTTGTGTTGGTGCAGGAAACCACTTTTTCACTTGTATTAGTGCAGAAAAAACACTTTTTGCACTTGTGTTAGTGTTGAAAAACCACTTTTTGCACTTGTGTTAGTGTTGAAAAACCACTTTTCGCACTTGTGTTGGTGCAGGAAACCACTTTTGCACTTGTATTGGTGTGGAAACAACCACTTTTCGCACTTGTGTTAGTGTTGAAAAACCACTTTTCGCACTTGTGTTAGTGTTGAAAAACCACTTTTGGCACTTGTGTTGGTGCAGGAAACCACTTTTGCACTTGTATTAGTGTGGAAAAACCACTTTTCGCACTTGTGTTAGTGTTGAAAAACCACTTTTGGCACTTGTGTTGGTGCAGGAAACCACTTTTGCACTTGTATTAGTGTGGAAAAACCACTTTTCGCACTTGTGTTAGTGTTGAAAAACCACTTTTCGCACTTGTGTTAGTGTTGAAAAACCACTTTTCGCACTTGTGTTAGTGTTGAAAAACCACTTTTCGCACTTGTGTTGGTGCAGGAAACCACTTTTGTACTTGTATTAGTGTGGAAAAAACACTTTTCGCACTTGTGTTAGTGTTGAAAAAACACTTTTCGCACTTGTGTTTGTATTGAAAAACCACTTTTCGCACTTGTGTTGGTGCAGGAAACCACTTTTGCACTTGTATTAGTGTGGAAAAACCACTTTTCGCACTTGTGTTAGTGTTGAAAAACCACTTTTCGCACTTGTGTTAGTGTTGAAAAACCACTTTTCGCACTTGTGTTAGTGTTGAAAAACAACTTTTCGCACTTGTGTTGGTGCAGGAAACCACTTTTGCACTTGTATTAGTGTGGAAAAACCACTTTTCGCACTTGTGTTAGTGTTGAAAAACCACTTTTCGCACTTGTGTTAGTGTTGAAAAACCACTTTTCGCACTTGTGTTGGTGCAGGAAACCACTTTTTCACTTGTATTAGTGCAGAAAAAACACTTTTTGCACTTGTGTTAGTGTTGAAAAACCACTTTTTGCACTTGTGTTAGTGTTGAAAAACCACTTTTCGCACTTGTGTTGGTGCAGGAAACCACTTTTGCACTTGTATTGGTGTGGAAACAACCACTTTTCGCACTTGTGTTAGTGTTGAAAAACCACTTTACGCACTTGTGTTAGTGTTGAAAAACCACTTTTCGCACTTGTGTTAGTGTTGAAAAACCACTTTTGGCACTTGTGTTGGTGCAGGAAACCACTTTTGCACTTGTATTAGTGTGGAAAAACCACTTTTCGCACTTGTGTTAGTGTTGAAAAACCACTTTTCGCACTTGTGTTAGTGTTGAAAAACCACTTTTCGCACTTGTGTTAGTGTTGAAAAACCACTTTTCGCACTTGTGTTGGTGCAGGAAACCACTTTTGTACTTGTATTAGTGTGGAAAAACCACTTTTCGCACTTGTGTTAGTGTTGAAAAAACACTTTTCGCACTTGTGTTTGTATTGAAAAACCACTTTTCGCACTTGTGTTGGTGCAGGAAACCACTTTTGCACTTGTATTAGTGTTGAAAAACCACTTTTCGCACTTGTGTTAGTGTTGAAAAACCACTTTTCGCACTTGTATTAGTGTTGAAAAACCACTTTTCGCACTTGTGTTAGTGTTGAAAAACCACTTTTCGCACTTGTGTTGGTGCAGGAAACCACTTTTGCACTTGTATTAGTGTGGAAAAAAACACTTTTCGCACTTGTGTTAGTGTTGAAAAACCACTTTTCGCACATGTGTTGGTGCAGGAAACCACTTTTGCACTTGTATTAGTGTGGAAAAAACACTTTTTGCACTTGTGATAGTGTTGAAAAACCACTTTTCGCACTTGTGTTAGTGTTGAAAAACCACTTTTCGCACTTGTGTTGGTGCAGGAAACCACTTTTGCACTTGTAATAGTGTGGAAAAACCACTTTTCGCACTTGTGTTAGTGTTGAAAAACCACTTTTCGCACTTGTGTTAGTGTTGAAAAACCACTTTTCGCACTTGTGTTAGTGTTGAAAAACCACTTTTCGCACTTGTGTTGGTGCAGGAAACCACTTTTGCACTTGTGTTAGTGTGGAAAAAACACTTTTCGCACTTGTGTTAGTGTTGAAAAACCACTTTTCGTACTTGTGTTAGTGTTGAAAAACCACTTTTCGCACTTGTGTTGGTGCAGGAAACCACTTTTGCACTTGTATTAGTGTGGGAAAAACATTTTTCGCACTTGTGTTAGTGTTGAAAAACCACTTTTCGCACTTGTGTTAGTGTTGAAAAACCACATTTCGCACTTGTGTTAGTGTTGAAAAACCACTTTTCACACTTGTGTTGGTGCAGGAAACCACTTTTGCACTTGTATTAGTGTGGAAAAAACACTTTTCGCACTTGTGTTAATGTTGAAAAACCACTTTTCGCACTTGTGTTAGTGTTAAAAAACCACTTTTCGCACTTGTGTTGGTGCAGGAAACCACTTTTGCACTTGTATTAGTGTGGAAAAAACACTTTTCGCACTTGTGTTAGTGTTGAAAAACCACTTTTCACACTTGTGTTAGTGTTGAAAAACCACTTTTCGCACTTGTGTTAGTGTTGAAAAACCACTTTTCGCACTTGTGTTGGTGCAGGAAACCACTTTTGCACTTGTAGTAGTGTGGAAAAACCACTTTTCGCACTTGTGTTAGTGTTGAAAAACCACTTTTCGCACTTGTGTTAGTGTTGAAAAACCACTTTTCGCACTTGTGTTAGTGTTGAAAAACCACTTTTCGCACTTGTGTTGGTGCAGGAAACCACTTTTGCACTTGTATTAGTGTGGAAAAAACACTTTTTGCACTTGTGATAGTGTTGAAAAACCACTTTTCGCACTTGTGTTAGTGTTGAAAAACCACTTTTCGCACTTGTGTTGGTGCAGGAAACCACTTTTGCACTTGTATTAGTGTGGAAAAACCACTTTTCGCACTTGTGTTAGTGTTGAAAAACCACTTTTCGCACTTGTGTTAGTGTTGAAAAACCACTTTTCGCACTTGTGTTAGTGTTGAAAAACCACTTTTCGCACTTGTGTTGGTGCAGGAAACCACTTTTGCACTTGTATTAGTGTGGAAAAAACACTTTTTGCACTTGTGATAGTGTTGAAAAACCACTTTTCGCACTTGTGTTAGTGTTGAAAAACCACTTTTCGCACTTGTGTTGGTGCAGGAAACCACTTTTGCACTTGTAATAGTGTGGAAAAACCACTTTTCGCAATTGTGTTAGTGTTGAAAAACCACTTTTCGCACTTGTGTTAGTGTTGAAAAACCACTTTTCGCACTTGTGTTGGTGTTGAAAAACCACTTTTCGCACTTGTGTTGGTGCAGGAAACCACTTTTGCACTTGTGTTAGTGTGGAAAAAACACTTTTCGTACTTGTGTTAGTGTTGAAAAACCACTTTTCGCACTTGTGTTGGTGCAGGAAACCACTTTTGCACTTGTATTAGTGTGGGAAAAACATTTTTCGCACTTGTGTTAGTGTTGAAAAACCACTTTTCGCACTTGTGTTAGTGTTGAAAAACCACATTTCGCACTTGTGTTGGTGTTGAAAAACCACTTTTCGCACTTGTGTTGGTGCAGGAAACCACTTTTGCACTTGTATTAGTGTGGAAAAAACACTTTTCGCACTTGTGTTAATGTTGAAAAACCACTTTTCGCACTTGTGTTAGTGTTGAAAAACCACTTTTCGCACTTGTGTTGGTGCAGGAAACCACTTTTGCACTTGTATTAGTGTGGAAAAAACACTTTTCGCACTTGTGTTAATGTTGAAAAACCACTTTTCGCACTTGTGTTAGTGTTGAAAAACCACTTTTCGCACTTGTGTTAGTGTTGAAAAACCACTTTTCGCACTTGTGTTGGTGCAGGAAACCACTTTTGCACTTGTATTAGTGTGGAAAAACCACTTTTCGCACTTGTGTTAGTGTTGAAAAACCACTTTTCGCACTTGTGTTAGTGTTGAAAAACCACTTTTCGCACTTGTGTTAGTGTTGAAAAACCACTTTTCGCACTTGTGTTGGTGCAGGAAACCACTTTTGCACTTGTATTAGTGTGGAAAAAACACTTTTTGCACTTGTGATAGTGTTGAAAAACCACTTTTCGCACTTGTGTTAGTGTTGAAAAACCACTTTTTGCACTTGTGTTGGTGCAGGAAACCACTTTTGCACTTGTATTAGTGTGGAAAAACCACTTTTCGCACTTGTGTTAGTGTTGAAAAACCACTTTTCGCACTTGTGTTAGTGTTGAAAAACCACTTTTCGCACTTGTGTTAGTGTTGAAAAACCACTTTTCGCACTTGTGTTGGTGCAGGAAACCACTTTTGCACTTGTGTTAGTGTGGAAAAAACACTTTTCGCACTTGTGTTAGTGTTGAAAAACCACTTTTCGCACTTGTGTTAGTGTTGAAAAACCACTTTTCGCACTTGTGTTGGTGCAGGAAACCACTTTTGCACTTGAGTTAGTGTGGAAAAAACACTTTTCGCACTTGTGTTAGTGTTGAAAAACTACTTTTCGCACTTGTGTTAGTGTTGAAAAACCACTTTTCGCACTTGTGTTAGTGTTGAAAAACCACTTTTCGCACTTGTATTGGTGCAGGAAACCACTTTTGCACTTGTATTAGTGTGGAAAAACCACTTTTCGCACTTGTGTTAGTGTTGAAAAACCACTTTTCGCACTTGTGTTAGTGTTGAAAAACCACTTTTCACACTTGTGTTAGTGTTGAAAAACCACATTTCGCACTTGTGTTGGTGCAGAAAACCACTTTTGCACTTGTATTGGTGTGGAAAAAACACTTTTTGCACTTGTGATAGTGCTGAAAAACCACTTTTCACACTTGTGTTAGTGTTGAAAAACCACTTTTCGCACTTGTGTTGGTGCAGGAAACCACTTTTGCACTTGTATTAGTGTGGAAAAACCACTTTACGCACTTGTGTTAGTGTTGAAAAACCACTTTTCGCACTTGTGTTAGTGTTGAAAAACCACTTTTCGCACGTGTGTTAGTGTTGAAAAACCACTTTTCGCACTTGTGTTGGTGCAGGAAAACACTTTTGCACTTGTATTAGTGTGGAAAACACACTTTTCACACTTGTGTTAGTGTTGAAAAACCACTTTTCGCACTTGTGTTAGTGTTGAAAAACCACTTTTCGCACTTGTGTTAGTGTTGAAAAACCACTTTTCGCACTTGTGTTGGTGCAGGAAACCACTTTTGCACTTGTACTAGTGTGGAAAAACCACTTTTCGCACTTGTGTTAGTGTTGAAAAACCACTTTTCGCACTTGTGTTAGTGTTGAAAAACCACTTTTCGCACTTGTGTTGGTGCAGGAAAACCACTTTTGCACTTGTATTAGTGTGGAAAAACCACTTTTCGCACTTGTGTTAGTGTTGAAAAACCACTTTTCGCACTTGTGTTGGTGTTGAAAAACCACTTTTCGCACTTGTGTTAGTGTTGAAAAACCACTTTTCGCACTTGTGTTGGTGCAGGAAACCACTTTTGCACTTGTATTAGTGTGGAAAAAACACTTTTTGCACTTGTGTTAGTGTTGAAAAACCACTTTTTGCACTTGTGTTAGTGTTGAAAAACCACTTTTCGCACTTGTGTTAGTGTTGAAAAACCACTTTTCGCACTTGTGTTGGTGCAGGAAACCACTTTTGCACTTGTATTAGTGTGGAAAAAACACTTTTTGCACTTGTGATAATGTTGAAAAATCACTTTTTGCACTTGTGTTAGTCTTGAAAAACCACTTTTCGCACTTGTGTTAGTGTTGAAAAACAACTTTTCGCACTTGTGTTGGTGCAGGAAACCACTTTTGCACTTGTATTAGTGTGGAAAAACCACTTTTCGCACTTCTGTTAGTGTTGAAAAACCACTTTTCGCACTTGTGTTAGTGTTGAAAAACCACTTTTCGCACTTGTGTTGGTGCAGGAAACCACTTTTGCACTTGTATTAGTGTGGAAAAAACACTATTTGCACTTGTGTTAGTGTTGAAAAACCACTTTTTGCACTTGTGTTAGTGTTGAAAAACCACTTTTCGCACTTGTGTTGGTGCAGGAAACCACTTTTGCACTTGTATTGGTGTGGAAAAAACCACTTTTCGCACTTGTGTTAGTGTTGAAAAACCACTTTTCGCACTTGTGTTAGTGTTGAAAAACCACTTTTTGCACTTGTGTTAGTGTTGAAAAACCACTTTTCGCACTTGTGTTGGTGCAGGAAACCACTTTTGCACTTGTATTAGTGTGGAAAAACCACTTTTCGCACTTGTGTTAGTGTTGAAAAACCACTTTTCGCACTTGTGTTAGTGTTGAAAAACCACTTTTCGCACTTGTGTTAGTGTTGAAAAACAACTTTTCGCACTTGTGTTGGTGCAGGAAACCACTTTTGCACTTGTATTAGTGTGGAAAAACCACTTTTCGCACTTGTGTTAGTGTTGAAAAACCACTTTTCGCACTTGTGTTAGTGTTGAAAAACCACTTTTCGCACTTGTGTTGGTGCAGGAAACCACTTTTTCACTTGTATTAGTGCAGAAAAACACTTTTTGCACTTGTGTTAGTGTGGAAAAACCACTTTTCGCACTTGTGTTAGTGTTGAAAAACCACTTTTCGCACTTGTGTTAGTGTTGAAAAACCACTTTTCCCACTTGTGTTAGTGTTGAAAAACCACTTTTCGCACTTGTGTTGGTGCAGGAAACCACTTTTGCACTTGTGTTAGTGTGGAAAAAACACTTTTCGCACTTGTGTTAGTGTTGAAAAACCACTTTTCGCACTTGTGTTAGTGTTGAAAAACCACTTTTCGCACTTGTGTTGGTGCAGGAAACCACTTTTGCACTTGAGTTAGTGTGGAAAAAACACTTTTCGCACTTGTGTTAGTGTTGAAAAACCACTTTTCGCACTTGTGTTAGTGTTGAAAAACCACTTTTCGCACTTGTATTAGTGTGGAAAAACCACTTTTCGCACTTGTGTTAGTGTTGAAAAACCACTTTTCGCACTTGTGTTCGTGTTGAAAAACCACTTTTCACACTTGTGTTAGTGTTGAAAAACCACATTTCGCACTTGTGTTGGTGCAGAAAACCACTTTTGCACTTGTATTGGTGTGGAAAAAACACTTTTTGCACTTGTGATAGTGCTGAAAAACCACTTTTCACACTTGTGTTAGTGTTGAAAAACCACTTTTCGCACTTGTGTTGGTGCAGGAAACCACTTTTGCACTTGTATTAGTGTGGAAAAACCACTTTTCGCACTTGTGTTAGTGTTGAAAAACCACTTTTCGCACTTGTGTTAGTGTTGAAAAACCACTTTTCGCACGTGTGTTAGTGTTGAAAAACCACTTTTCGCACTTGTGTTGGTGCAGGAAAACACTTTTGCACTTGTATTAGTGTGGAAAACACACTTTTCACACTTGTGTTAGTGTTGAAAAACCACTTTTCGCACTTGTGTTAGTGTTGAAAAACCACTTTTCGCACTTGTGTTAGTGTTGAAAAACCACTTTTCGCACTTGTGTTGGTGCAGGAAACCACTTTTGCACTTGTACTAGTGTGGAAAAACCACTTTTCGCACTTGTGTTAGTGTTGAAAAACCACTTTTCGCATTTGTGTTAGTGTTGAAAAACCACTTTTCGCACTTGTGTTGGTGCAGGAAAACCACTTTTGTACTTGTATTAGTGTGGAAAAACCACTTTTCGCACTTGTGTTAGTGTTGAAAAACCACTTTTCGCACTTGTGTTGGTGTTGAAAAACCACTTTTCGCACTTGTGTTAGTGTTGAAAAACCACTTTTCGCACTTGTGTTGGTGCAGGAAACCACTTTTGCACTTGTATTAGTGTGGAAAAAACACTTTTTGCACTTGTGTTAGTGTTGAAAAACCACTTTTTGCACTTGTGTTAGTGTTGAAAAACCACTTTTCGCACTTGTGTTAGTGTTGAAAAACCACTTTTCGCACTTGTGTTGGTGCAGGAAACCACTTTTGCACTTGTATTAGTGTGGAAAAAACACTTTTTGCACTTGTGATAATGTTGAAAAATCACTTTTTGCACTTGTGTTAGTCTTGAAAAACCACTTTTCGCACTTGTGTTAGTGTTGAAAAACAACTTTTCGCACTTGTGTTGGTGCAGGAAACCACTTTTGCACTTGTATTAGTGTGGAAAAACCACTTTTCGCACTTCTGTTAGTGTTGAAAAACCACTTTTCGCACTTGTGTTAGTGTTGAAAAACCACTTTTCGCACTTGTGTTGGTGCAGGAAACCACTTTTGCACTTGTATTAGTGTGGAAAAAACACTATTTGCACTTGTGTTAGTGTTGAAAAACCACTTTTTGCACTTGTGTTAGTGTTGAAAAACCACTTTTCGCACTTGTGTTGGTGCAGGAAACCACTTTTGCACTTGTATTGGTGTGGAAAAACCACTTTTCGCACTTGTGTTAGTGTTGAAAAACCACTTTTCGCACTTGTGTTAGTGTTGAAAAACCACTTTTCGCACTTGTGTTAGTGTTGAAAAACCACTTTTCGCACTTGTGTTGGTGCAGGAAACCACTTTTGCACTTGTATTAGTGTGGAAAAACCACTTTTCGCACTTGTGTTAGTGTTGAAAAACCACTTTTCGCACTTGTGTTAGTGTTGAAAAACCACTTTTCGCACTTGTGTTAGTGTTGAAAAACAACTTTTCGCACTTGTGTTGGTGCAGGAAACCACTTTTGCACTTGTATTAGTGTGGAAAAACCACTTTTCGCACTTGTGTTAGTGTTGAAAAACCACTTTTCGCACTTGTGTTAGTGTTGAAAAACCACTTTTCGCACTTGTGTTGGTGCAGGAAACCACTTTTTCACTTGTATTAGTGCAGAAAAACACTTTTTGCACTTGTGTTAGTGTTGAAAAACCACTTTTTGCACTTGTATTAGTGTTGAAAAACCACTTTTCGCACTTGTGTTGGTGCAGGAAACCACTTTTGCACTTGTATTGGTGTGGAAAAACCACTTTTCGCACTTGTGTTAGTGTTGAAAAACCACTTTTCGCACTTGTGTTAGTGTTGAAAAACCACTTTTCGCACGTGTGTTAGTGTTGAAAAACCACTTTTCGCACTTGTGTTGGTGCAGGAAAACACTTTTGCACTTGTATTATTGTGGAAAACACACTTTTCACACTTGTGTTAGTGTTGAAAAACCACTTTTCGCACTTGTGTTAGTGTTGAAAAACCACTTTTCGCACTTGTGTTAGTGTTGAAAAACCACTTTTCGCACTTGTGTTGGTGCAGGAAACCACTTTTGCACTTGTACTAGTGTGGAAAAACCACTTTTCGCACTTGTGTTAGTGTTGAAAAACCACTTTTCGCACTTGTGTTAGTGTTGAAAAACCACTTTTCGCACTTGTGTTGGTGCAGGAAAACCACTTTTGCACTTGTATTAGTGTGGAAAAACCACTTTTCGCACTTGTGTTAGTGTTGAAAAACCACTTTTCGCACTTGTGTTGGTGTTGAAAAACCACTTTTCGCACTTGTGTTAGTGTTGAAAAACCACTTTTCGCACTTGTGTTGGTGCAGGAAACCACTTTTGCACTTGTATTAGTGTGGAAAAAACACTTTTTGCACTTGTGTTAGTGTTGAAAAACCACTTTTTGCACTTGTGTTAGTGTTGAAAAACCACTTTTCGCACTTGTGTTAGTGTTGAAAAACCACTTTTCGCACTTGTGTTGGTGCAGGAAACCACTTTTGCACTTGTATTAGTGTGGAAAAAACACTTTTTGCACTTGTGATAATGTTGAAAAATCACTTTTTGCACTTGTGTTAGTCTTGAAAAACCACTTTTCGCACTTGTGTTAGTGTTGAAAAACAACTTTTCGCACTTGTGTTGGTGCAGGAAACCACTTTTGCACTTGTATTAGTGTGGAAAAACCACTTTTCGCACTTCTGTTAGTGTTGAAAAACCACTTTTCGCACTTGTGTTAGTGTTGAAAAACCACTTTTCGCACTTGTGTTGGTGCAGGAAACCACTTTTGCACTTGTATTAGTGTGGAAAAAACACTATTTGCACTTGTGTTAGTGTTGAAAAACCACTTTTTGCACTTGTGTTAGTGTTGAAAAACCCCTTTTCGCACTTGTGTTGGTGCAGGAAACCACTTTTGCACTTGTATTGGTGTGGAAAAACCACTTTTCGCACTTGTGTTAGTGTTGAAAAACCACTTTTCGCACTTGTGTTAGTGTTGAAAAACCACTTTTCGCACTTGTGTTAGTGTTGAAAAACCACTTTTCGCACTTGTGTTGGTGCAGGAAACCACTTTTGCACTTGTATTAGTGTGGAAAAACCACTTTTCGCACTTGTGTTAGTGTTGAAAAACCACTTTTCGCACTTGTGTTAGTGTTGAAAAACCACTTTTCGCACTTGTGTTAGTGTTGAAAAAGAACTTTTCGCACTTGTGTTGGTGCAGGAAACCACTTTTGCACTTGTATTAGTGTGGAAAAACCACTTTTCGAACTTGTGTTAGTGTTGAAAAACCACTTTTCGCACTTGTGTTAGTGTTGAAAAACCACTTTTCGCACTTGTGTTGGTGCAGGAAACCACTTTTTCACTTGTATTAGTGCAGAAAAACACTTTTTGCACTTGTGTTAGTGTTGAAAAACCACTTTTTGCACTTGTGTTAGTGTTGAAAAACCACTTTTCGCACTTGTGTTGGTGCAGGAAACCACTTTTGCACTTGTATTGGTGTGGAAAAACCACTTTTCGCACTTGTGTTAGTTTTGAAAAACCACTTTACGCACTTGTGTTAGTGTTGAAAAACCACTTTTCGCACTTGTGTTAGTGTTGAAAAACCACTTTTGGCACTTGTGTTGGTGCAGGAAACCACTTTTGCACTTGTATTAGTGTGGAAAAACCACTTTTCGCACTTGTGTTAGTGTTGAAAAACCACTTTTCGCACTTGTGTTAGTGTTGAAAAACCACTTTTCGCACGTGTGTTAGTGTTGAAAAACCACTTTTCGCACTTGTGTTGGTGCAGGAAAACACTTTTGCACTTGTATTATTGTGGAAAACACACTTTTCACACTTGTGTTAGTGTTGAAAAACCACTTTTCGCACTTGTGTTAGTGTTGAAAAACCACTTTTCGCACTTGTGTTAGTGTTGAAAAACCACTTTTCGCACTTGTGTTGGTGCAGGAAACCACTTTTGCACTTGTACTAGTGTGGAAAAACCACTTTTCGCACTTGTGTTAGTGTTGAAAAACCACTTTTCGCACTTGTGTTAGTGTTGAAAAACCACTTTTCGCACTTGTGTTGGTGCAGGAAAACCACTTTTGCACTTGTATTAGTGTGGAAAAACCACTTTTCGCACTTGTGTTAGTGTTGAAAAACCACTTTTCGCACTTGTGTTGGTGTTGAAAAACCACTTTTCGCACTTGTGTTAGTGTTGAAAAACCACTTTTCGCACTTGTGTTGGTGCAGGAAACCACTTTTGCACTTGTATTAGTGTGGAAAAAACACTTTTTGCACTTGTGTTAGTGTTGAAAAACCACTTTTTGCACTTGTGTTAGTGTTGAAAAACCACTTTTCGCACTTGTGTTAGTGTTGAAAAACCACTTTTCGCACTTGTGTTGGTGCAGGAAACCACTTTTGCACTTGTATTAGTGTGGAAAAAACACTTTTTGCACTTGTGATAATGTTGAAAAATCACTTTTTGCACTTGTGTTAGTCTTGAAAAACCACTTTTCGCACTTGTGTTAGTGTTGAAAAACAACTTTTCGCACTTGTGTTGGTGCAGGAAACCACTTTTGCACTTGTATTAGTGTGGAAAAACCACTTTTCGCACTTCTGTTAGTGTTGAAAAACCACTTTTCGCACTTGTGTTAGTGTTGAAAAACCACTTTTCGCACTTGTGTTGGTGCAGGAAACCACTTTTGCACTTGTATTAGTGTGGAAAAAACACTATTTGCACTTGTGTTAGTGTTGAAAAACCACTTTTTGCACTTGTGTTAGTGTTGAAAAACCACTTTTCGCACTTGTGTTGGTGCAGGAAACCACTTTTGCACTTGTATTGGTGTGGAAAAACCACTTTTCGCACTTGTGTTAGTGTTGAAAAACCACTTTTCGCACTTGTGTTAGTGTTGAAAAACCACTTTTCGCACTTGTGTTAGTGTTGAAAAACCACTTTTCGCACTTGTGTTGGTGCAGGAAACCACTTTTGCACTTGTATTAGTGTGGAAAAACCACTTTTCGCACTTGTGTTAGTGTTGAAAAACCACTTTTCGCACTTGTGTTAGTGTTGAAAAACCACTTTTCGCACTTGTGTTAGTGTTGAAAAACAACTTTTCGCACTTGTGTTGGTGCAGGAAACCACTTTTGCACTTGTATTAGTGTGGAAAAACCACTTTTCGAACTTGTGTTAGTGTTGAAAAACCACTTTTCGCACTTGTGTTAGTGTTGAAAAACCACTTTTCGCACTTGTGTTGGTGCAGGAAACCACTTTTTCACTTGTATTAGTGCAGAAAAACACTTTTTGCACTTGTGTTAGTGTTGAAAAACCACTTTTTGCACTTGTGTTAGTGTTGAAAAACCACTTTTCGCACTTGTGTTGGTGCAGGAAACCACTTTTGCACTTGTATTGGTGTGGAAAAACCACTTTTCGCACTTGTGTTAGTGTTGAAAAACCACTTTACGCACTTGTGTTAGTGTTGAAAAACCACTTTTCGCACTTGTGTTAGTGTTGAAAAACCACTTTTGGCACTTGTGTTGGTGCAGGAAACCACTTTTGCACTTGTATTAGTGTGGAAAAACCACTTTTCGCACTTGTGTTAGTGTTGAAAAACCACTTTTCGCACTTGTGTTAGTGTTGAAAAACCACTTTTCGCACTTGTGTTAGTGTTGAAAAACCACTTTTCGCACTTGTGTTGGTGCAGGAAACCACTTTTGTACTTGTATTAGTGTGGAAAAAACACTTTTCGCACTTGTGTTAGTGTTGAAAAACCACTTTTCGCACTTGTGTTAGTGTTGAAAAAACACTTTTCGCACTTGTGTTTGTATTGAAAAACCACTTTTCGCACTTGTGTTGGTGCAGGAAACCACTTTTGCACTTGTATTAGTGTGGAAAAAACACTTTTTGCACTTGTGATAGTGTTGAAAAACCACTTTTTGCACTTGTGTTAGTGTTGAAAAACCACTTTTCGCACCTGTGTTGGTGCAGGAAACCACTTTTGCACTTGTATTAGTGTGGAAAAACCACTTTTCGCACTTGTGTTAGTGTTGAAAAACCACTTTTCGCACTTGTGTTAGTGTTGAAAAACCACTTTTCGCACTTGTATTAGTGTTGAAAAACCACTTTTCGCACTTGTGTTAGTGTTGAAAAACCACTTTTCGCACTTGTGTTGGTGCAGGAAACCACTTTTGCACTTGTATTAGTGTGGAAAAAAACACTTTTCGCACTTGTGTTAGTGTTGAAAAACCACTTTTCGCACTTGTGTTAGTGTTGAAAAACCACTTTTCACACTTGTGTTAGTGTTGAAAAACCACTTTTCGCACTTGTGTTGGTGCAGGAAACCACTTTTGCACTTGTATTAGTGTGGAAAAACCACTTTTCGCACTTGTGTTAGTGTTGAAAAACCACTTTTCGCACTTGTGTTAGTGTTGAAAAACCACTTTTCGCACTTGTGTTGGTGCAGGAAACCACTTTTGCACTTGTATTAGTGTGGAAAAAACACTTTTCGCACTTATGTTAGTGTTGAAAAACCACTTTTCGCACTTGTGTTAGTGTTGAAAAACCACTTTTCGCACTTGTGTTAGTGTTGAAAAACCACTTTCCGCACTTGTGTTGGTGCAGGAACCCACTTTTGCACTTGTATGAGTGTGGAAACACCACTTTTCGCACTTGTGTTAGTGTTGAAAAACCACTTTTCGCACTTGTGTTAGTGTTGAAAAACCACTTTTCGCACTTGTGTTGGTGCAGGAAAACCACTTTTGCACTTGTATTAGTGTGGAAAAACCACTTTTCGCACTTGTGTTAGTGTTGAAAAACCACTTTTCGCACTTGTGTTGGTGTTGAAAAACCACTTTTCGCACTTGTGTTAGTGTTGAAAAACCACTTTTCGCACTTGTGTTGGTGCAGGAAACCACTTTTGCACTTGTATTAGTGTGGAAAAAACACTTTTTGCACTTGTGTTAGTGTTGAAAAACCACTTTTTGCACTTGTGTTAGTGTTGAAAAACCACTTTTCGCACTTGTGTTAGTGTTGAAAAACCACTTTTCGCACTTGTGTTGGTGCAGGAAACCACTTTTGCACTTGTATTAGTGTGGAAAAAACACTTTTTGCACTTGTGATAATGTTGAAAAATCACTTTTTGCACTTGTGTTAGTCTTGAAAAACCACTTTTCGCACTTGTGTTAGTGTTGAAAAACAACTTCTCGCACTTGTGTTGGTGCAGGAAACCACTTTTGCACTTGTATTAGTGTGGAAAAACCACTTTTCGCACTTCTGTTAGTGTTGAAAAACCACTTTTCGCACTTGTGTTAGTGTTGAAAAACCACTTTTCGCACTTGTGTTGGTGCAGGAAACCACTTTTGCACTTGTATTAGTGTGGAAAAAACACTATTTGCACTTGTGTTAGTGTTGAAAAACCACTTTTTGCACTTGTGTTAGTGTTGAAAAACCACTTTTCGCACTTGTGTTGGTGCAGGAAACCACTTTTGCACTTGTATTGGTGTGGAAAAAACCACTTTTCGCACTTGTGTTAGTGTTGAAAAACCACTTTTCGCACTTGTGTTAGTGTTGAAAAACCACTTTTTGCACTTGTGTTAGTGTTGAAAAACCACTTTTCGCACTTGTGTTGGTGCAGGAAACCACTTTTGCACTTGTATTAGTGTGGAAAAACCACTTTTCGCACTTGCGTTAGTGTTGAAAAACCACTTTTCGCACTTGTGTTAGTGTTGAAAAACCACTTTTCGCACTTGTGTTAGTGTTGAAAAACAACTTTTCGCACTTGTGTTGGTGCAGGAAACCACTTTTGCACTTGTATTAGTGTGGAAAAACCACTTTTCGCACTTGTGTTAGTGTTGAAAAACCACTTTTCGCACTTGTGTTAGTGTTGAAAAACAACTTTTCGCACTTGTGTTGGTGCAGGAAACCACTTTTGCACTTGTATTAGTGTGGAAAAACCACTTTTCGAACTTGTGTTAGTGTTGAAAAACCACTTTTCGCACTTGTGTTAGTGTTGAAAAACCACTTTTCGCACTTGTGTTGGTGCAGGAAACCACTTTTTCACTTGTATTAGTGCAGAAAAACACTTTTTGCACTTGTGTTAGTGTTGAAAAACCACTTTTTGCACTTGTGTTAGTGTTGAAAAACCACTTTTCGCACTTGTGTTGGTGCAGGAAACCACTTTTGCACTTGTATCGGTGTGGAAAAACCACTTTTCGCACTTGTGTTAGTGTTGAAAAACCACTTTACGCACTTGTGTTAGTGTTGAAAAACCACTTTTCGCACTTGTGTTAGTGTTTAAAAACCACTTTTGGCACTTGTGTTGGTGCAGGAAACCACTTTTGCACTTGTATTAGTGTGGAAAAACCACTTTTCGCACTTGTGTTAGTGTTGAAAAACCACTTTTCGCACTTGTGTTAGTGTTGAAAAACCACTTTTCACACTTGTGTTAGTGTTGAAAAACCACTTTTCGCACTTGTGTTGGTGCAGGAAACCACTTTTGTACTTGTATTAGTGTGGAAAAAACACTTTTCGCACTTGTGTTAGTGTTGAAAAACCACTTTTCGCACTTGTGTTAGTGTTGAAAAAACACTTTTCGCACTTGTGTTTGTATTGAAAAACCACTTTTCGCACTTGTGTTGGTGCAGGAAACCACTTTTGCACTTGTATTAGTGTGGAAAAAACACTTTTTGCACTTGTGATAGTGTTGAAAAACCACTTTTTGCACTTGTGTTAGTGTTGAAAACCACTTTTCGCACCTGTGTTGGTGCAGGAAACCACTTTTGCACTTGTATTAGTGTGGAAAAACCACTTTTCGCACTTGTGTTAGTGTTGAAAAACCACTTTTCGCACTTGTGTTAGTGTTGAAAAACCACTTTTCGCACTTGTATTAGTGTTGAAAAACCACTTTTCGCACTTGTGTTAGTGTTGAAAAACCACTTTTCGCACTTGTGTTGGTGCAGGAAACCACTTTTGCACTTGTATTAGTGTGGAAAAAAACACTTTTCGCACTTGTGTTAGTGTTGAAAAACCACTTTTCGCACTTGTGTTAGTGTTGAAAAACCACTTTTCACACTTGTGTTAGTGTTGAAAAACCACTTTTCGCACTTGTGTTGGTGCAGGAAACCACTTTTGCACTTGTATTAGTGTGGAAAAACCACTTTTCGCACTTGTGTTAGTGTTGAAAAACCACTTTTCGCACTTGTGTTAGTGTTGAAAAACCACTTTTCGCACTTGTGTTGGTGCAGGAAACCACTTTTGCACTTGTATTAGTGTGGAAAAAACACTTTTCGCACTTATGTTAGTGTTGAAAAACCACTTTTCGCACTTGTGTTAGTGTTGAAAAACCACTTTTCGCACTTGTGTTAGTGTTGAAAAACCACTTTCCGCACTTGTGTTGGTGCAGGAACCCACTTTTGCACTTGTATGAGTGTGGAAACACCACTTTTCGCACTTGTGTTAGTGTTGAAAAACCACTTTTCGCACTTGTGTTAGTGTTGAAAAACCACTTTTCGCACTTGTGTTGGTGCAGGAAAACCACTTTTGCACTTGTATTAGTGTGGAAAAACCACTTTTCGCACTTGTGTTAGTGTTGAAAAACCACTTTTCGCACTTGTGTTGGTGTTGAAAAACCACTTTTCGCACTTGTGTTAGTGTTGAAAAACCACTTTTCGCACTTGTGTTGGTGCAGGAAACCACTTTTGCACTTGTATTAGTGTGGAAAAAACACTTTTTGCACTTGTGTTAGTGTTGAAAAACCACTTTTTGCACTTGTGTTAGTGTTGAAAAACCACTTTTCGCACTTGTGTTAGTGTTGAAAAACCACTTTTCGCACTTGTGTTGGTGCAGGAAACCACTTTTGCACTTGTATTAGTGTGGAAAAAACACTTTTTGCACTTGTGATAATGTTGAAAAATCACTTTTTGCACTTGTGTTAGTCTTGAAAAACCACTTTTCGCACTTGTGTTAGTGTTGAAAAACAACTTCTCGCACTTGTGTTGGTGCAGGAAACCACTTTTGCACTTGTATTAGTGTGGAAAAACCACTTTTCGCACTTCTGTTAGTGTTGAAAAACCACTTTTCGCACTTGTGTTAGTGTTGAAAAACCACTTTTCGCACTTGTGTTGGTGCAGGAAACCACTTTTGCACTTGTATTAGTGTGGAAAAAACACTATTTGCACTTGTGTTAGTGTTGAAAAACCACTTTTTGCACTTGTGTTAGTGTTGAAAAACCACTTTTCGCACTTGTGTTGGTGCAGGAAACCACTTTTGCACTTGTATTGGTGTGGAAAAAACCACTTTTCGCACTTGTGTTAGTGTTGAAAAACCACTTTTCGCACTTGTGTTAGTGTTGAAAAACCACTTTTTGCACTTGTGTTAGTGTTGAAAAACCACTTTTCGCACTTGTGTTGGTGCAGGAAACCACTTTTGCACTTGTATTAGTGTGGAAAAACCACTTTTCGCACTTGTGTTAGTGTTGAAAAACCACTTTTCGCACTTGTGTTAGTGTTGAAAAACCACTTTTCGCACTTGTGTTAGTGTTGAAAAACAACTTTTCGCACTTGTGTTGGTGCAGGAAACCACTTTTGCACTTGTATTAGTGTGGAAAAACCACTTTTCGCACTTGTGTTAGTGTTGAAAAACCACTTTTCGCACTTGTGTTAGTGTTGAAAAACCACTTTTCGCACTTGTGTTGGTGCAGGAAACCACTTTTTCACTTGTATTAGTGCAGAAAAAAATTTTTGCACTTGTGTTAGTGTGGAAAAACCACTTTTCGCACTTGTGTTAGTGTTGAAAAACCACTTTTCGCACTTGTGTTAGTGTTGAAAAACCACTTTTCGCACTTGTGTTAGTGTTGAAAAACCACTTTTCGCACTTGTGTTGGTGCAGGAAACCACTTTTGCACTTGTGTTAGTGTGGAAAAAACACTTTTCGCACTTGTGTTAGTGTTGAAAAACCACTTTTCGCACTTGTGTTAGTGTTGAAAAACCACTTTTCGCACTTGTGTTGGTGCAGGAAACCACTTTTGCACTTGAGTTAGTGTGGAAAAAACACTTTTCGCACTTGTGTTAGTGTTGAAAAACCACTTTTCGCACTTGTGTTAGTGTTGAAAAACCACTTTTCGCACTTGTGTTAGTGTTGAAAAACCACTTTTCGCACTTGTATTGGTGCAGGAAACCACTTTTGCACTTGTATTAGTGTGGAAAAACCACTTTTCGCACTTGTGTTAGTGTTGAAAAACCACTTTTCGCACTTGTGTTAGTGTTGAAAAACCACTTTTCACACTTGTGTTAGTGTTGAAAAACCACATTTCGCACTTGTGTTGGTGCAGAAAACCACTTTTGCACTTGTATTGGTGTGGAAAAAACACTTTTTGCACTTGTGATAGTGCTGAAAAACCACTTTTCACACTTGTGTTAGTGTTGAAAAACCACTTTTCGCACTTGTGTTGGTGCAGGAAACCACTTTTGCACTTGTATTAGTGTGGAAAAACCACTTTTCGCACTTGTGTTAGTGTTGAAAAACCACTTTTCGCACTTGTGTTAGTGTTGAAAAACCACTTTTCGCACGTGTGTTAGTGTTGAAAAACCACTTTTCGCACTTGTGTTGGTGCAGGAAAACACTTTTGCACTTGTATTAGTGTGGAAAACACACTTTTCACACTTGTGTTAGTGTTGAAAAACCACTTTTCGCACTTGTGTTAGTGTTGAAAAACCACTTTTCGCACTTGTGTTAGTGTTGAAAAACCACTTTTCGCACTTGTGTTGGTGCAGGAAACCACTTTTGCACTTGTACTAGTGTGGAAAAACCACTTTTCGCACTTGTGTTAGTGTTGAAAAACCACTTTTCGCATTTGTGTTAGTGTTGAAAAACCACTTTTCGCACTTGTGTTGGTGCAGGAAAACCACTTTTGCACTTGTATTAGTGTGGAAAAACCACTTTTCGCACTTGTGTTAGTGTTGAAAAACCACTTTTCGCACTTGTGTTGGTGTTGAAAAACCACTTTTTGCACTTGTGTTAGTGTTGAAAAACCACTTTTCGCACTTGTGTTGGTGCAGGAAACCACTTTTGCACTTGTATTAGTGTGGAAAAAACACTTTTTGCACTTGTGTTAGTGTTGAAAAACCACTTTTTGCACTTGTGTTAGTGTTGAAAAACCACTTTTCGCACTTGTGTTAGTGTTGAAAAACAACTTTTCGCACTTGTGTTGGTGCAGGAAACCACTTTTGCACTTGTATTCGTGTGGAAAAACCACTTTTCGCACTTCTGTTAGTGTTGAAAAACCACTTTTCGCACTTGTGTTAGTGTTGAAAAACCACTTTTCGCACTTGTGTTGGTGCAGGAAACCACTTTTGCACTTGTATTAGTGTGGAAAAAACACTATTTGCACTTGTGTTAGTGTTGAAAAACCACTTTTTGCACTTGTGTTAGTGTTGAAAAACCACTTTTCGCACTTGTGTTGGTGCAGGAAACCACTTTTGCACTTGTATTGGTGTGGAAAAACCACTTTTCGCACTTGTGTTAGTGTTGAAAAACCACTTTTCGCACTTGTGTTAGTGTTGAAAAACCACTTTTCGCACTTGTGTTAGTGTTGAAAAACCACTTTTCGCACTTGTGTTGGTGCAGGAAACCACTTTTGCACTTGTATTAGTGTGGAAAAACCACTTTTCGCACTTGTGTTACTGTTGAAAAACCACTTTTCGCACTTGTGTTAGTGTTGAAAAACCACTTTTCGCACTTGTGTTAGTGTTGAAAAACAACTTTTCGCACTTGTGTTGGTGCAGGAAACCACTTTTGCACTTGTATTAGTGTGGAAAAACCACTTTTCGCACTTGTGTTAGTGTTGAAAAACCACTTTTCGCACTTGTGTTAGTGTTGAAAAACCACTTTTCGCACTTGTGTTGGTGCAGGAAACCACTTTTTCACTTGTATTAGTGCAGAAAAACACTTTTTGCACTTGTGTTAGTGTTGAAAAACCACTTTTTGCACTTGTGTTAGTGTTGAAAAACCACTTTTCGCACTTGTGTTGGTGCAGGAAACCACTTTTGCACTTGTATTGGTGTGGAAAAACCACTTTTCGCACTTGTGTTAGTGTTGAAAAACCACTTTTCGCACTTGTGTTAGTGTTGAAAAACCACTTTTCGCACGTGTGTTAGTGTTGAAAAACCACTTTTCGCACTTGTGTTGGTGCAGGAAAACACTTTTGCACTTGTATTATTGTGGAAAACACACTTTTCACACTTGTGTTAGTGTTGAAAAACCACTTTTCGCACTTGTGTTAGTGTTGAAAAACCACTTTTCGCACTTGTGTTAGTGTTGAAAAACCACTTTTCGCACTTGTGTTGGTGCAGGAAACCACTTTTGCACTTGTACTAGTGTGGAAAAACCACTTTTCGCACTTGTGTTAGTGTTGAAAAACCACTTTTCGCACTTGTGTTAGTGTTGAAAAACCACTTTTCGCACTTGTGTTGGTGCAGGAAAACCACTTTTGCACTTGTATTAGTGTGGAAAAACCACTTTTCGCACTTGTGTTAGTGTTGAAAAACCACTTTTCGCACTTGTGTTGGTGTTGAAAAACCACTTTTCGCACTTGTGTTAGTGTTGAAAAACCACTTTTCGCACTTGTGTTGGTGCAGGAAACCACTTTTGCACTTGTATTAGTGTGGAAAAAACACTTTTTGCACTTGTGTTAGTGTTGAAAAACCACTTTTTGCACTTGTGTTAGTGTTGAAAAACCACTTTTCGCACTTGTGTTAGTGTTGAAAAACCACTTTTCGCACTTGTGTTGGTGCAGGAAACCACTTTTGCACTTGTATTAGTGTGGAAAAAACACTTTTTGCACTTGTGATAATGTTGAAAAATCACTTTTTGCACTTGTGTTAGTCTTGAAAAACCACTTTTCGCACTTGTGTTAGTGTTGAAAAACAACTTTTCGCACTTGTGTTGGTGCAGGAAACCACTTTTGCACTTGTATTAGTGTGGAAAAACCACTTTTCGCACTTCTGTTAGTGTTGAAAAACCACTTTTCGCACTTGTGTTAGTGTTGAAAAACCACTTTTCGCACTTGTGTTGGTGCAGGAAACCACTTTTGCACTTGTATTAGTGTGGAAAAAACACTATTTGCACTTGTGTTAGTGTTGAAAAACCACTTTTTGCACTTGTGTTAGTGTTGAAAAACCACTTTTCGCACTTGTGTTGGTGCAGGAAACCACTTTTGCACTTGTATTGGTGTGGAAAAACCACTTTTCGCACTTGTGTTAGTGTTGAAAAACCACTTTTCGCACTTGTGTTAGTGTTGAAAAACCACTTTTCGCACTTGTGTTAGTGTTGAAAAACCACTTTTCGCACTTGTGTTGGTGCAGGAAACCACTTTTGCACTTGTATTAGTGTGGAAAAACCACTTTTCGCACTTGTGTTAGTGTTGAAAAACCACTTTTCGCACTTGTGTTAGTGTTGAAAAACCACTTTTCGCACTTGTGTTAGTGTTGAAAAACAACTTTTCGCACTTGTGTTGGTGCAGGAAACCACTTTTGCACTTGTATTAGTGTGGAAAAACCACTTTTCGAACTTGTGTTAGTGTTGAAAAACCACTTTTCGCACTTGTGTTAGTGTTGAAAAACCACTTTTCGCACTTGTGTTGGTGCAGGAAACCACTTTTTCACTTGTATTAGTGCAGAAAAACACTTTTTGCACTTGTGTTAGTGTTGAAAAACCACTTTTTGCACTTGTGTTAGTGTTGAAAAACCACTTTTCGCACTTGTGTTGGTGCAGGAAACCACTTTTGCACTTGTATTGGTGTGGAAAAACCACTTTTCGCACTTGTGTTAGTGTTGAAAAACCACTTTACGCACTTGTGTTAGTGTTGAAAAACCACTTTTCGCACTTGTGTTAGTGTTGAAAAACCACTTTTGGCACTTGTGTTGGTGCAGGAAACCACTTTTGCACTTGTATTAGTGTGGAAAAACCACTTTTCGCACTTGTGTTAGTGTTGAAAAACCACTTTTCGCACTTGTGTTAGTGTTGAAAAACCACTTTTCGCACTTGTGTTAGTGTTGAAAAACCACTTTTCGCACTTGTGTTGGTGCAGGAAACCACTTTTGTACTTGTATTAGTGTGGAAAAAACACTTTTCGCACTTGTGTTAGTGTTGAAAAACCACTTTTCGCACTTGTGTTAGTGTTGAAAAAACACTTTTCGCACTTGTGTTTGTATTGAAAAACCACTTTTCG
Source organism: Myxine glutinosa (assembly GCF_964187855.1). NCBI lineage: Eukaryota > Metazoa > Chordata > Myxini > Myxiniformes > Myxinidae > Myxine > Myxine glutinosa. Next base: position 75,068 of record NW_027617604.1, on the reverse strand, counting down.
CACTTGTGTTGGTGCAGGAAACCACTTTTGCACTTGTATTAGTGTGGAAAAAACACTTTTTGCACTTGTGATAGTGTTGAAAAACCACTTTTTGCACTTGTGTTAGTGTTGAAAAACCACTTTTCGCACCTGTGTTGGTGCAGGAAACCACTTTTGCACTTGTATTAGTGTGGAAAAACCACTTTTCGCACTTGTGTTAGTGTTGAAAAACCACTTTTCGCACTTGTGTTAGTGTTGAAAAACCACTTTTCGCACTTGTATTAGTGTTGAAAAACCACTTTTCGCACTTGTGTTAGTGTTGAAAAACCACTTTTCGCACTTGTGTTGGTGCAGGAAACCACTTTTGCACTTGTATTAGTGTGGAAAAAAACACTTTTCGCACTTGTGTTAGTGTTGAAAAACCACTTTTCGCACTTGTGTTAGTGTTGAAAAACCACTTTTCACACTTGTGTTAGTGTTGAAAAACCACTTTTCGCACTTGTGTTGGTGCAGGAAACCACTTTTGCACTTGTATTAGTGTGGAAAAACCACTTTTCGCACTTGTGTTAGTGTTGAAAAACCACTTTTCGCACTTGTGTTAGTGTTGAAAAACCACTTTTCGCACTTGTGTTGGTGCAGGAAACCACTTTTGCACTTGTATTAGTGTGGAAAAAACACTTTTCGCACTTATGTTAGTGTTGAAAAACCACTTTTCGCACTTGTGTTAGTGTTGAAAAACCACTTTTCGCACTTGTGTTAGTGTTGAAAAACCACTTTCCGCACTTGTGTTGGTGCAGGAACCCACTTTTGCACTTGTATGAGTGTGGAAACACCACTTTTCGCACTTGTGTTAGTGTTGAAAAACCACAATTCGCACTTGTGTTAGTGTTGAAAAACCACTTTTCGCACTTGTGTTATTGTTGAAAAACCACTTTTCGCACTTGTGTTGGTGCAGGAAACCACTTTTGCACTTGTATTAGTGTGGAAAAAACACTTTTCGCACTTGTGTTAGTGTTGAAAAACCACTTTTCGCACTTGTGTTCGTGTTGAAAAACCACTTTTCGCACTTGTGTTGGTGCAGGAAACCACTTTTTCACTTGTATTAGTGTGGAAAAAACACTTTTCGCACATGTGTTAGTGTTGAAAAACCACTTTTCGCACTTGTGTTAGTGTTGAAAAACCACTTTTCGCACTTGTGTTAGTGTTGAAAAACCACTTTTCGCACTTGTGTTAGTGTTGAAAAACCACTTTTCGCACTTGTGTTGGTGCAGGAAACCACGTTGAAACCACGTGTTAGTGTTGAAAAACCACTTTTCGCACTTGTGTTGGTGCAGGAAACCACTTTTGCACTTGTATTAGTGTGGAAAAACCACTTTTCGCACTTGTGTTAGTGTTGAAAAACCACTTTTCGCACTTGTGTTAGTGTTGAAAAACCACTTTTCACACTTGTGTTAGTGTTGAAAAACCACATTTCGCACTTGTGTTGGTGCAGAAAACCACTTTTGCACTTGTATTAGTGTGGAAAAACCACTTTTCGCACTTGTGTTAGTGTTGAAAAACCACTTTTCGCACTTGTGTTGGTGCAGGAAACCACTTTTGCACTTGTGTTAGTGTGGAAAAAACACTTTTCGCACTTGTGTTAGTGTTGAAAAACCACTTTTCGTACTTGTGTTAGTGTTGAAAAACCACTTTTCGCACTTGTGTTGGTGCAGGAAACCAGTTTTGCACTTGTATTAGTGTGGGAAAAACATTTTTCGCACTTGTGTTAGTGTTGAAAAACCACTTTTCGCACTTGTGTTAGTGTTGAAAAACCACATTTCGCACTTGTGTTTGTGTTGAAAAACCACTTTTCACACTTGTGTTGGTGCAGGAAACCACTTTTGCACTTGTATTAGTGTGTAAAAAACACTTTTCGCACTTGTGTTAATGTTGAAAAACCACTTTTCGCACTTGTGTTAATGTTGAAAAACCACTTTTCGCACTTGTGTTAGTGTTGAAAAACCACTTTTCGCACTTGTGTTGGTGCAGGAAACCACTTTTGCACTTGTATTAGTGTTGAAAAACCACTTTTCGCACTTGTGTTAGTGTTGAAAAACCACTTTTCGCACTTGTGTTAGTGTTGAAAAACCACTTTTCGCACTTGTGTTAGTGTTGAAAAACCACTTTTCGCACTTGTGTTGGTGCAGGAAACCACTTTTGCACTTGTATTAGTGTGGAAAAACCACTTTTCGCACTTGTGTTAGTGTTGAAAAACCACTTTCCGCACTTGTGTTAGTGTTGAAAAACCACTTTTCGCACTTGTGTTAGTGTTGAAAAACCACTTTTCGCACTTGTGTTGGTGCAGGAAACCACTTTTGCACTTGTATTAGTGTGGAAAAAACACTTTTTGCACTTGTGATAGTGTTGAAAAACCACTTTTCGCACTTGTGTTAGTGGTGAATAACCACTTTTCGCACTTGTGTTGGTGCAGGAAACCACTTTTGCACTTGTATTAGTGTGGAAAAACCACTTTTCGCACTTGTGTTAGTGTTGAAAAACCACTTTTCGCACTTGTGTTAGTGTTGAAAAACCACTTTTCGCACTTGTGTTAGTGTTGAAAAACCACTTTTCGCACTTGTGTTGGTGCAGGAAACCACTTTTGCACTTGTGTTAGTGTGGAAAAAACACTTTTCGCACTTGTGTTAGTGTTGAAAAACCACTTTTCGCACTTGTGTTAGTGTTGAAAAACCACTTTTCGCACTTGTGTTGGTGCAGGAAACCACTTTTGCACTTGTGTTAGTGTGGAAAAAACACTTTTCGCACTTGTGTTAGTGTTGAAAAACCACTTTTCGCACTTGTGTTAGTGTTGAAAAACCACTTTTCGCACTTGTGTTAGTGTTGAAAAACCACTTTTCGCACTTGTGTTGGTGCAGGAAACCACTTTTGCACTTGTATTAGTGTGGAAAAACCACTTTTCGCACTTGTGTTAGTGTTGAAAAACCACTTTTCGCACTTGTGTTAGTGTTGAAAAACCACTTTTCACACTTGTGTTAGTGTTGAAAAACCACATTTCGCACTTGTGTTGGTGCAGAAAACCACTTTTGCACTTGTATTAGTGTGGAAAAAACACTTTTTGCACTTGTGATAGTGCTGAAAAACCACTTTTGCACTTGTGTTAGTGTTGAAAAACCACTTTTCGCACTTGTGTTGGTGCAGGAAACCACTTTTGCACTTGTATTAGTGTGGAAAAACCACTTTTCGCACTTGTGTTAGTGTTGAAAAACCACTTTTCGCACTTGTGTTAGTGTTGAAAAACCACTTTTCGCACTTGTGTTGGTGCAGGAAAACCACTTTTGCACTTGTATTAGTGTGGAAAAACCACTTTTCGCACTTGTGTTAGTGTTGAAAAACCACTTTTCGCACTTGTGTTGGTGTTGAAAAACCACTTTTCGCACTTGTGTTAGTGTTGAAAAACCACTTTTCGCACTTGTGTTGGTGCAGGAAACCACTTTTGCACTTGTATTAGTGTGGAAAAAACACTTTTTGCACTTGTGTTAGTGTTGAAAAACCACTTTTTGCACTTGTGTTAGTGTTGAAAAACCACTTTTCGCACTTGTGTTAGTGTTGAAAAACCACTTTTCGCACTTGTGTTGGTGCAGGAAACCACTTTTGCACTTGTATTAGTGTGGAAAAAACACTTTTTGCACTTGTGATAATGTTGAAAAATCACTTTTTGCACTTGTGTTAGTCTTGAAAAACCACTTTTCGCACTTGTGTTAGTGTTGAAAAACAACTTTTCGCACTTGTGTTGGTGCAGGAAACCACTTTTGCACTTGTATTAGTGTGGAAAAACCACTTTTCGCACTTCTGTTAGTGTTGAAAAACCACTTTTCGCACTTGTGTTAGTGTTGAAAAACCACTTTTCGCACTTGTGTTGGTGCAGGAAACCACTTTTGCACTTGTATTAGTGTGGAAAAAACACTATTTGCACTTGTGTTAGTGTTGAAAAACCACTTTTTGCACTTGTGTTAGTGTTGAAAAACCACTTTTCGCACTTGTGTTGGTGCAGGAAACCACTTTTGCACTTGTATTGGTGTGGAAAAACCACTTTTCGCACTTGTGTTAGTGTTGAAAAACCACTTTTCGCACTTGTGTTAGTGTTGAAAAACCACTTTTCGCACTTGTGTTAGTGTTGAAAAACCACTTTTCGCACTTGTGTTGGTGCAGGAAACCACTTTTGCACTTGTATTAGTGTGGAAAAACCACTTTTCGCACTTGTGTTAGTGTTGAAAAACCACTTTTCGCACTTGTGTTAGTGTTGAAAAACCACTTTTCGCACTTGTGTTAGTGTTGAAAAACAACTTTTCGCACTTGTGTTGGTGCAGGAAACCACTTTTGCACTTGTATTAGTGTGGAAAAACCACTTTTCGAACTTGTGTTAGTGTTGAAAAACCACTTTTCGCACTTGTGTTAGTGTTGAAAAACCACTTTTCGCACTTGTGTTGGTGCAGGAAACCACTTTTTCACTTGTATTAGTGCAGAAAAACACTTTTTGCACTTGTGTTAGTGTTGAAAAATCACTTTTTGCACTTGTGTTAGTGTTGAAAAACCACTTTTCGCACTTGTGTTGGTGCAGGAAACCACTTTTGCACTTGTATTGGTGTGGAAAAACCACTTTTCGCACTTGTGTTAGTGTTGAAAAACCACTTTACGCACTTGTGTTAGTGTTGAAAAACCACTTTTCGCACTTGTGTTAGTGTTGAAAAACCACTTTTGGCACTTGTGTTGGTGCAGGAAACCACTTTTGCACTTGTATTAGTGTGGAAAAACCACTTTTCGCACTTGTGTTAGTGTTGAAAAACCACTTTTCGCACTTGTGTTAGTGTTGAAAAACCACTTTTCGCACTTGTGTTAGTGTTGAAAAACCACTTTTCGCACTTGTGTTGGTGCAGGAAACCACTTTTGTACTTGTATTAGTGTGGAAAAAACACTTTTCGCACTTGTGTTAGTGTTGAAAAACCACTTTTCGCACTTGTGTTAGTGTTGAAAAAACACTTTTCGCACTTGTGTTTGTATTGAAAAACCACTTTTCGCACTTGTGTTGGTGCAGGAAACCACTTTTGCACTTGTATTAGTGTGGAAAAAACACTTTTTGCACTTGTGATAGTGTTGAAAAACCACTTTTTGCACTTGTGTTAGTGTTGAAAAACCACTTTTCGCACCTGTGTTGGTGCAGGAAACCACTTTTGCACTTGTATTAGTGTGGAAAAACCACTTTTCGCACTTGTGTTAGTGTTGAAAAACCACTTTTCGCACTTGTGTTAGTGTTGAAAAACCACTTTTCGCACTTGTATTAGTGTTGAAAAACCACTTTTCGCACTTGTGTTAGTGTTGAAAAACCACTTTTCGCACTTGTGTTGGTGCAGGAAACCACTTTTGCACTTGTATTAGTGTGGAAAAAAACACTTTTCGCACTTGTGTTAGTGTTGAAAAACCACTTTTCGCACTTGTGTTAGTGTTGAAAAACCACTTTTCACACTTGTGTTAGTGTTGAAAAACCACTTTTCGCACTTGTGTTGGTGCAGGAAACCACTTTTGCACTTGTATTAGTGTGGAAAAACCACTTTTCGCACTTGTGTTAGTGTTGAAAAACCACTTTTCGCACTTGTGTTAGTGTTGAAAAACCACTTTTCGCACTTGTGTTGGTGCAGGAAACCACTTTTGCACTTGTATTAGTGTGGAAAAAACACTTTTCGCACTTATGTTAGTGTTGAAAAACCACTTTTCGCACTTGTGTTAGTGTTGAAAAACCACTTTTCGCACTTGTGTTAGTGTTGAAAAACCACTTTCCGCACTTGTGTTGGTGCAGGAACCCACTTTTGCACTTGTATGAGTGTGGAAACACCACTTTTCGCACTTGTGTTAGTGTTGAAAAACCACAATTCGCACTTGTGTTAGTGTTGAAAAACCACTTTTCGCACTTGTGTTATTGTTGAAAAACCACTTTTCGCACTTGTGTTGGTGCAGGAAACCACTTTTGCACTTGTATTAGTGTGGAAAAAACACTTTTCGCACTTGTGTTAGTGTTGAAAAACCACTTTTCGCACTTGTGTTCGTGTTGAAAAACCACTTTTCGCACTTGTGTTGGTGCAGGAAACCACTTTTGCACTTGTATTAGTGTGGAAAAAACACTTTTCGCACATGTGTTAGTGTTGAAAAAACACTTTTCGCACTTGTGTTAGTGTTGAAAAACCACTTTTCGCACTTGTGTTAGTGTTGAAAAACCACTTTTCGCACTTGTGTTAGTGTTGAAAAACCACTTTTCGCACTTGTGTTGGTGCAGGAAACCACGTTGAAACCACGTGTTAGTGTTGAAAAACCACTTTTCGCACTTGTGTTGGTGCAGGAAACCACTTTTGCACTTGTATTAGTGTGGAAAAACCACTTTTCGCACTTGTGTTAGTGTTGAAAAACCACTTTTCGCACTTGTGTTAGTGTTGAAAAACCACTTTTCACACTTGTGTTAGTGTTGAAAAACCACATTTCGCACTTGTGTTGGTGCAGAAAACCACTTTTGCACTTGTATTAGTGTGGAAAAACCACTTTTCGCACTTGTGTTAGTGTTGAAAAACCACTTTTCGCACTTGTGTTGGTGCAGGAAACCACTTTTGCACTTGTGTTAGTGTGGAAAAAACACTTTTCGCACTTGTGTTAGTGTTGAAAAACCACTTTTCGTACTTGTGTTAGTGTTGAAAAACCACTTTTCGCACTTGTGTTGGTGCAGGAAACCAGTTTTGCACTTGTATTAGTGTGGGAAAAACATTTTTCGCACTTGTGTTAGTGTTGAAAAACCACTTTTCGCACTTGTGTTAGTGTTGAAAAACCACATTTCGCACTTGTGTTTGTGTTGAAAAACCACTTTTCACACTTGTGTTGGTGCAGGAAACCACTTTTGCACTTGTATTAGTGTGGAAAAAACACTTTTCGCACTTGTGTTAATGTTGAAAAACCACTTTTCGCACTTGTGTTAGTGTTGAAAAACCACTTTTCGCACTTGTGTTAGTGTTGAAAAACCACTTTTCGCACTTGTGTTGGTGCAGGAAACCACTTTTGCACTTGTATTAGTGTGGAAAAACCACTTTTCGCACTTGTGTTAGTGTTGAAAAACCACTTTTCGCACTTGTGTTAGTGTTGAAAAACCACTTTTCGCACTTGTGTTAGTGTTGAAAAACAACTTTTCGCACTTGTGTTGGTGCAGGAAACCACTTTTGCACTTGTATTAGTGTGGAAAAACCACTTTTCGAACTTGTGTTAGTGTTGAAAAACCACTTTTCGCACTTGTGTTAGTGTTGAAAAACCACTTTTCGCACTTGTGTTGGTGCAGGAAACCACTTTTTCACTTGTATTAGTGCAGAAAAACACTTTTTGCACTTGTGTTAGTGTTGAAAAATCACTTTTTGCACTTGTGTTAGTGTTGAAAAACCACTTTTCGCACTTGTGTTGGTGCAGGAAACCACTTTTGCACTTGTATTGGTGTGGAAAAACCACTTTTCGCACTTGTGTTAGTGTTGAAAAACCACTTTACGCACTTGTGTTAGTGTTGAAAAACCACTTTTCGCACTTGTGTTAGTGTTGAAAAACCACTTTTGGCACTTGTGTTGGTGCAGGAAACCACTTTTGCACTTGTATTAGTGTGGAAAAACCACTTTTCTCACTTGTGGTTTGTGTTGAAAAACCACTTTTCGCACTTGTGTTAGTGTTGAAAAACCACTTTTCGCACTTGTGTTGGTGCAGGAAACCACTTTTGCACTTGTGTTAGTGTGGAAAAAACACTTTTCGCACTTGTGTTAGTGTTGAAAAACCACTTTTCGCACTTGTGTTAGTGTTGAAAAACCACTTTTCGCACTTGTGTTAGTGTTGAAAAACCACTTTTCGCACTTGTGTTGGTGCAGGAAACCACTTTTGCACTTGTATTAGTGTGGAAAAACCACTTTTCGCACTTGTGTTAGTGTTGAAAAACCACTTTTCGCACTTGTGTTAGTGTTGAAAAACCACTTTTCACACTTGTGTTAGTGTTGAAAAACCACATTTCGCACTTGTGTTGGTGCAGAAAACCACTTTTGCACTTGTATTAGTGTGGAAAAAACACTTTTTGCACTTGTGATAGTGCTGAAAAACCACTTTTGCACTTGTGTTAGTGTTGAAAAACCACTTTTCGCACTTGTGTTGGTGCAGGAAACCACTTTTGCACTTGTATTAGTGTGGAAAAACCACTTTTCGCACTTGTGTTAGTGTGGAAAAACCACTTTTCGCACTTGTGTTAGTGTTGAAAAACCACTTTTCGCACTTGTGTTAGTGTTGAAAAACCACTTTTCGCACTTGTGTTAGTGTTGAAAAACCACTTTTCGCACTTGTGTTGGTGCAGGAAACCACTTTTGCACTTGTGTTAGTGTGGAAAAAACACTTTTCGCACTTGTGTTAGTGTTGAAAAACCACTTTTCGTACTTGTGTTAGTGTTGAAAAACCACTTTTCGCACTTGTGTTGGTGCAGGAAACCACTTTTGCACTTGTATTAGTGTGGGAAAAACATTTTTCGCACTTGTGTTAGTGTTGAAAAACCACTTTTCGCACTTGTGTTAGTGTTGAAAAACCACATTTCGCACTTGTGTTAGTGTTGAAAAACCACTTTTCACACTTGTGTTGGTGCAGGAAACCACTTTTGCACTTGTATTAGTGTGGAAAAAACACTTTTCGCACTTGTGTTAGTGTTGAAAAACCACTTTTCGCACTTGTGTTAGTGTTGAAAAACCACTTTTCGCACTTGGGTTAGTGTTGAAAAACCACTTTTCGCACTTGTGTTGGTGCAGGAAACCACTTTTGCACTTGTATTAGTGTGGGAAAAACATTTTTCGCACTTGTGTTAGTGTTGAAAAACCACTTTTCGCACTTGTGTTAGTGTTGAAAAACCACATTTCGCACTTGTGTTAGTGTTGAAAAACCACTTTTCGCACTTGTGTTGGTGCAGGAAACCACTTTTGCACTTGTATTAGTGTGGAAAAAACACTTTTCGCACTTGTGTTAATGTTGAAAAACCACTTTTTGCACTTGTGTTAGTGTTGAAAAACCACTTTTCACACTTGTGTTGGTGCAGGAAACCACTTTTGCACTTGTATTAGTGTGGAAAAAACACTTTTCGCACTTGTGTTAATGTTGAAAAACCACTTTTCGCACTTGTGTTAGTGTTGGAAAACCACTTTTCGCACTTGTGTTAGTGTTGAAAAACCACTTTTCGCACTTGTGTTGGTGCAGGAAACCACTTTTGCACTTGTATTAGTGTGGAAAAACCACTTTTCGCACTTGTGTTAGTGTTGAAAAACCACTTTTCGCACTTGTGTTAGTGTTGAAAAACCACTTTTCGCACTTGTGTTAGTGTTGAAAAACCACTTTTCGCACTTGTGTTGGTGCAGGAAACCACTTTTGCACTTGTATTAGTGTGGAAAAAACACTTTTTGCACTTGTGATAGTGTTGAAAAACCACTTTTCGCACTTGTGTTAGTGTTGAAAAACCACTTTTTGCACTTGTGTTGGTGCAGGAAACCACTTTTGCACTTGTACTAGTGTGGAAAAACCACTTTTCGCACTTGTGTTAGTGTTGAAAAACCACTTTTCGCACTTGTGTTAGTGTTGAAAAACCACTTTTCGCACTTGTGTTAGTGTTGAAAAACCACTTTTCGCACTTGTGTTGGTGCAGGAAACCACTTTTGCACTTGTGTTAGTGTGGAAAAAACACTTTTCGCACTTGTGTTAGTGTTGAAAAACCACTTTTCGCACTTGTGTTAGTGTTGAAAAACCACTTTTCGCACTTGTGTTGGTGCAGTAAACCACTTTTGCACTTGTGTTAGTGTGGAAAAAACACTTTTCGCACTTGTGTTAGTGTTGAAAAACCACTTTTCGCACTTGTGTTAGTGTTGAAAAACCACTTTTCGCACTTGTGTTGGTGCAGGAAACCACGTTGAAACCACGTGTTAGTGTTGAAAAACCACTTTTCGCACTTGTGTTGGTGCAGGAAACCACTTTTGCACTTGTATTAGTGTGGAAAAACCACTTTTCGCACTTGTGTTAGTGTTGAAAAACCACTTTTCGCACTTGTGTTAGTGTTGAAAAACCACTTTTCACACTTGTGTTAGTGTTGAAAAACCACATTTCGCACTTGTGTTGGTGCAGAAAACCACTTTTGCACTTGTATTAGTGTGAAAAAACACTTTTTGCACTTGTGATAGTGCTGAAAAACCACTTTTCACACTTGTGTTAGTGTTGAAAAACCACTTTTCGCACTTGTGTTGTGCAGGAAACCACTTTGCACTTGTATTAGTGTGGAAAACACACTTTTCACACTTGTGTTAGTGTTGAAAAACCACTTTTCGCACTTGTACTAGTGTGGAAAAACCACTTTCGCACGTGTGTTAGTGTTGAAAAACCACTTTTCGCACTTGTGTTAGTGTTGAAAAACCACTTTTCGCACTTGTGTTGGTGCAGGAAAACCACTTTTGCACTTGTATTAGTGTGGAAAAACCACTTTTCGCACTTGTGTTAGTGTTGAAAAACCACTTTTCGCACTTGTGTTGGTGTTGAAAAACCACTTTTCGCACTTGTGTTAGTGTTGAAAAACCACTTTTCGCACTTGTGTTGGTGCAGGAAACCACTTTTGCACTTGTATTAGTGTGGAAAAAACACTTTTTGCACTTGTGTTAGTGTTGAAAAACCACTTTTTGCACTTGTGTTAGTGTTGAAAAACCACTTTTCGCACTTGTGTTAGTGTTGAAAAACCACTTTTCGCACTTGTGTTGGTGCAGGAAACCACTTTTGCACTTGTATTAGTGTGGAAAAAACACTTTTTGCACTTGTGATAATGTTGAAAAACCACTTTTTGCACTTGTGTTAGTCTTGAAAAACCACTTTTCGCACTTGTGTTAGTGTTGAAAAACAACTTTTCGCACTTGTGTTGGTGCAGGAAACCACTTTTGCACTTGTATTAGTGTGGAAAAACCACTTTTCGCACTTCTGTTAGTGTTGAAAAACCACTTTTCGCACTTGTGTTAGTGTTGAAAAAACCACTTTTCGCACTTGTGTTGGTGCAGGAAACCACTTTTGCACTTGTATTAGTGTGGAAAAAACACTTTTTGCACTTGTGTTAGTGTTGAAAAACCACTTTTTGCACTTGTGTTAGTGTTGAAAAACCACTTTTCGCACTTGTGTTGGTGCAGGAAACCACTTTTGCACTTGTATTGGTGTGGAAAAACCACTTTTCGCACTTGTGTTAGTGTTGAAAAACCACTTTTTCGCACTTGTGTTAGTGTTGAAAAACCACTTTTCGCACTTGTGTTAGTGTTGAAAAACCACTTTTCGCACTTGTGTTGGTGCAGGAAACCACTTTTGCACTTGTATTAGTGTGGAAAAACCACTTTTCGCACTTGTGTTAGTGTTGAAAAACCACTTTTCGCACTTGTGTTAGTGTTGAAAAACCACTTTTCGCACTTGTGTTAGTGTTGAAAAACAACTTTTCGCACTTGTGTTGGTGCAGGAAACCACTTTTGCACTTGTATTAGTGTGGAAAAACCACTTTTCGCACTTGTGTTAGTGTTGAAAAACCACTTTTCGCACTTGTGTTAGTGTTGAAAAACCACTTTTCGCACTTGTGTTGGTGCAGGAAACCACTTTTTCACTTGTATTAGTGTAGAAAAAACACTTTTTGCACTTGTGTTAGTGTTGAAAAACCACTTTTTGCACTTGTGTTAGTGTTGAAAAACCACTTTTCGCACTTGTGTTGGTGCAGGAAACCACTTTTGCACTTGTATTGGTGTGGAAAAACCACTTTTCGCACTTGTGTTAGTGTTGAAAAACCACTTTTCGCACTTGTGTTAGTGTTGAAAAACCACTTTTCGCACTTGTGTTAGTGTTGAAAAACCACTTTTCGCACTTGTGTTGGTGCAGGAAACCACTTTTGCACTTGTATTAGTGTGGAAAAAACACTTTTTGCACTTGTGTTAGTGTTGAAAAACCACTTTTTGCACTTGTGTTAGTGTTGAAAAACCACTTTTCGCACTTGTGTTGGTGCAGGAAACCACTTTTGCACTTGTATTGGTGTGGAAAAACCACTTTTCGCACTTGTGTTAGTGTTGAAAAACCACTTTTCGCACTTGTGTTAGTGTTGAAAAACCACTTTTCGCACTTGTGTTAGTGTTGAAAAACCACTTTTCGCACTTGTGTTGGTGCAGGAAACCACTTTTGCACTTGTATTAGTGTGGAAAAACCACTTTTCGCACTTGTGTTAGTGTTGAAAAACCACTTTTCGCACTTGTGTTAGTGTTGAAAAACCACTTTTCGCACTTGTGTTAGTGTTGAAAAACAACTTTTCGCACTTGTGTTGGTGCAGGAAACCACTTTTGCACTTGTATTAGTGTGGAAAAACCACTTTTCGCACTTGTGTTAGTGTTGAAAAACCACTTTTCGCACTTGTGTTAGTGTTGAAAAACCACTTTTCGCACTTGTGTTGGTGCAGGAAACCACTTTTTCACTTGTATTAGTGTAGAAAAAACACTTTTTGCACTTGTGTTAGTGTTGAAAAACCACTTTTTGCACTTGTGTTAGTGTTGAAAAACCACTTTTCGCACTTGTGTTGGTGCAGGAAACCACTTTTGCACTTGTATTGGTGTGGAAAAACCACTTTTCGCACTTGTGTTAGTGTTGAAAAACCACTTTTCGCACTTGTGTTAGTGTTGAAAAACCACTTTTCGCACTTGTGTTAGTGTTGAAAAACCACTTTTCGCACTTGTGTTAGTGTTGAAAAACCACTTTTCGCACTTGTGTTAGTGTTGAAAAACCACTTTTCGCACTTGTGTTGGTGCAGGAAACCACTTTTGCACTTGTATTAGTGTGGAAAAAACACTTTTCGCACTTGTGTTAGTGTTGAAAAACCACTTTTCGCACTTGTGTTAGTGTTGAAAAACCACTTTTCGCACTTGTGTTAGTGTTGAAAAACCACTTTTCGCACTTGTGTTAGTGTTGAAAAACCACTTTTCGCACTTGTGTTAGTGTTGAAAAACCACTTTTCGCACTTGTGTTGGTGCAGGAAACCACTTTTGCACTTGTATTAGTGTGGAAAAAACACTTTTCGCACTTGTGTTAGTGTTGAAAAACCACTTTTCACACTTGTGTTAGTGTTGAAAAACCACTTTTCGCACTTGTGTTGGTGTTGAAAAACCACTTTTCGCACTTGTGTTGGTGCAGGAAACCACTTTTGCACTTGTGTTAGTGTGGAAAAAACACTTTTCGTACTTGTGTTAGTGTTGAAAAACCACTTTTCGCACTTGTGTTGGTGCAGGAAACCACTTTTGCACTTGTATTAGTGTGGGAAAAACATTTTTCGCACTTGTGTTAGTGTTGAAAAACCACTTTTCGCACTTGTGTTAGTGTTGAAAAACCACATTTCGCACTTGTGTTGGTGTTGAAAAACCACTTTTCGCACTTGTGTTGGTGCAGGAAACCACTTTTGCACTTGTATTAGTGTGGAAAAAACACTTTTCGCACTTGTGTTAATGTTGAAAAACCACTTTTCGCACTTGTGTTAGTGTTGAAAAACCACTTTTCGCACTTGTGTTGGTGCAGGAAACCACTTTTGCACTTGTATTAGTGTGGAAAAAACACTTTTCGCACTTGTGTTAATGTTGAAAAACCACTTTTCGCACTTGTGTTAGTGTTGAAAAACCACTTTTCGCACTTGTGTTAGTGTTGAAAAACCACTTTTCGCACTTGTGTTGGTGCAGGAAACCACTTTTGCACTTGTATTAGTGTGGAAAAACCACTTTTCGCACTTGTGTTAGTGTTGAAAAACCACTTTTCGCACTTGTGTTAGTGTTGAAAAACCACTTTTCGCACTTGTGTTAGTGTTGAAAAACCACTTTTCGCACTTGTGTTGGTGCAGGAAACCACTTTTGCACTTGTATTAGTGTGGAAAAAACACTTTTTGCACTTGTGATAGTGTTGAAAAACCACTTTTCGCACTTGTGTTAGTGTTGAAAAACCACTTTTTGCACTTGTGTTGGTGCAGGAAACCACTTTTGCACTTGTATTAGTGTGGAAAAACCACTTTTCGCACTTGTGTTAGTGTTGAAAAACCACTTTTCGCACTTGTGTTAGTGTTGAAAAACCACTTTTCGCACTTGTGTTAGTGTTGAAAAACCACTTTTCGCACTTCTGTTGGTGCAGGAAACCACTTTTGCACTTGTGTTAGTGTGGAAAAAACACTTTTCGCACTTGTGTTAGTGTTGAAAAACCACTTTTCGCACTTGTGTTAGTGTTGAAAAACCACTTTTCGCACTTGTGTTGGTGCAGGAAACCACTTTTGCACTTGTGTTAGTGTGGAAAAAACACTTTTCGCACTTGTGTTAGTGTTGAAAAACCACTTTTCGCACTTGTGTTAGTGTTGAAAAACCACTTTTCGCACTTGTGTTAGTGTTGAAAAACCACTTTTCGCACTTGTGTTGATGCAGGAAACCACTTTTGCACTTGTATTAGTGTGGAAAAACCACTTTTCGCACTTGTGTTAGTGTTGAAAAACCACTTTTCGCACTTGTGTTAGTGTTGAAAAACCACTTTTCACACTTGTGTTAGTGTTGAAAAACCACATTTCGCACTTGTGTTGGTGCAGAAAACCACTTTTGCACTTGTATTAGTGTGGAAAAAACACTTTTTGCACTTGTGATAGTGCTGAAAAACCACTTTTCACACTTGTGTTAGTGTTGAAAAACCACTTTTCGCACTTGTGTTGGTGCAGGAAACCACTTTTGCACTTGTATTAGTGTGGAAAAACCACTTTTCGCACTTGTGTTAGTGTTGAAAAACCACTTTTCGCACTTGTGTTAGTGTTGAAAAACCACTTTTCGCACGTGTGTTAGTGTTGAAAAACCACTTTTCGCACTTGTGTTGGTGCAGGAAACCACTTTTGCACTTGTATTAGTGTGGAAAACACACTTTTCACACTTGTGTTAGTGTTGAAAAACCACTTTTCGCACTTGTGTTAGTGTTGAAAAACCACTTTTCGCACTTGTGTTAGTGTTGAAAAACCACTTTTCGCACTTGTGTTGGTGCAGGAAACCACTTTTGCACTTGTACTAGTGTGGAAAAACCACTTTTCGCACTTGTGTTAGTGTTGAAAAACCACTTTTCGCACTTGTGTTAGTGTTGAAAAACCACTTTTTGCACTTGTGTTGGTGCAGGAAAACCACTTTTGCACTTGTATTAGTGTGGAAAAACCACTTTTCGCACTTGTGTTAGTGTTGAAAAACCACTTTTCGCACTTGTGTTGGTGTTGAAAAACCACTTTTCGCACTTGTGTTAGTGTTGAAAAACCACTTTTCGCACTTGTGTTGGTGCAGGAAACCACTTTTGCACTTGTATTAGTGTGGAAAAACACTTTTTGCACTTGTGTTAGTGTTGAAAAACCACTTTTTGCACTTGTGTTAGTGTTGAAAAACCACTTTTCGCACTTGTGTTAGTGTTGAAAAACCACTTTTCGCACTTGTGTTGGTGCAGGAAACCACTTTTGCACTTGTATTAGTGTGGAAAAAACACTTTTTGCACTTGTGATAATGTTGAAAAACCACTTTTTGCACTTGTGTTAGTCTTGAAAAACCACTTTTCGCACTTGTGTTAGTGTTGAAAAACAACTTTTCGCACTTGTGTTGGTGCAGGAAACCACTTTTGCACTTGTATTAGTGTGGAAAAACCACTTTTCGCACTTCTGTTAGTGTTGAAAAACCACTTTTCGCACTTGTGTTAGTGTTGAAAAACCACTTTTCGCACTTGTGTTGGTGCAGGAAACCACTTTTGCACTTGTATTAGTGTGGAAAAACCACTTTTCGCACTTGTGTTAGTGTTGAAAAACCACTTTTCGCACTTGTGTTAGTGTTGAAAAACCACTTTTCGCACTTGTGTTAGTGTTGAAAAACCACTTTTCGCACTTGTGTTGGTGCAGGAAACCACTTTTGCACTTGTGTTAGTGTGGAGAAAAACACTTTTCGCACTTGTGTTAGTGTTGAAAAACCACTTTTCGCACTTGTGTTAGTGTTGAAAAACCACTTTTCGCACTTGTGTTGGTGCAGGAAACCACTTTTGCACTTGTGTTAGTGTGGAAAAAACACTTTTCGCACTTGTGTTAGTGTTGAAAAACCACTTTTCGCACTTGTGTTAGTGTTGAAAAACCACTTTTCGCACTTGTGTTAGTGTTGAAAAACCACTTTTCGCACTTGTGTTGGTGCAGGAAACCACTTTTGCACTTGTATTAGTGTGGAAAAACCACTTTTCGCACTTGTGTTAGTGTTGAAAAACCACTTTTCGCACTTGTGTTCGTGTTGAAAAACCACTTTTCACACTTGTGTTAGTGTTGAAAAACCACATTTCGCACTTGTGTTGGTGCAGAAAACCACTTTTGCACTTGTATTAGTGTGGAAAAAACACTTTTTGCACTTGTGATAGTGCTGAAAAACCACTTTTCGCACTTGTGTTAGTGTTGAAAAACCACTTTTCGCACTTGTGTTGGTGCAGGAAACCACTTTTGCACTTGTATTAGTGTGGAAAAACCACTTTTCGCACTTGTGTTAGTGTGGAAAAACCACTTTTCGCACTTGTGTTAGTGTTGAAAAACCACTTTTCGCACTTGTGTTAGTGTTGAAAAACCACTTTTCGCACTTGTGTTAGTGTTGAAAAACCACTTTTCGCACTTGTGTTGGTGCAGGAAACCACTTTTGCACTTGTGTTAGTGTGGAAAAAACACTTTTCGCACTTGTGTTAGTGTTGAAAAACCACTTTTCGTACTTGTGTTAGTGTTGAAAAACCACTTTTCGCACTTGTGTTGGTGCAGGAAACCACTTTTGCACTTGTATTAGTGTGGGAAAAACATTTTTCGCACTTGTGTTAGTGTTGAAAAACCACTTTTCGCACTTGTGTTAGTGTTGAAAAACCACATTTCGCACTTGTGTTAGTGTTGAAAAACCACTTTTCACACTTGTGTTGGTGCAGGAAACCACTTTTGCACTTGTATTAGTGTGGAAAAAACACTTTTCGCACTTGTGTTAGTGTTGAAAAACCACTTTTCGCACTTGTGTTAGTGTTGAAAAACCACTTTTCGCACTTGTGTTAGTGTTGAAAAACCACTTTTCGCACTTGTGTTGGTGCAGGAAACCACTTTTGCACTTGTATTAGTGTGGGAAAAACATTTTTCGCACTTGTGTTAGTGTTGAAAAACCACTTTTCGCACTTGTGTTAGTGTTGAAAAACCACATTTCGCACTTGTGTTAGTGTTGAAAAACCACTTTTCGCACTTGTGTTGGTGCAGGAAACCACTTTTGCACTTGTATTAGTGTGGAAAAAACACTTTTCGCACTTGTGTTAATGTTGAAAAACCACTTTTCGCACTTGTGTTAGTGTTGAAAAACCACTTTTTGCACTTGTGTTGGTGCAGGAAACCACTTTTGCACTTGTATTAGTGTGGAAAAAACACTTTTCGCACTTGTGTTAATGTTGAAAAACCACTTTTCGCACTTGTGTTAGTGTTGAAAAACCACTTTTCGCACTTGTGTTAGTGTTGAAAAACCACTTTTCGCACTTGTGTTGGTGCAGGAAACCACTTTTGCACTTGTATTAGTGTGGAAAAACCACTTTTCGCACTTGTGTTAGTGTTGAAAAACCACTTTTCGCACTTGTGTTAGTGTTGAAAAACCACTTTTCGCACTTGTGTTAGTGTTGAAAAACCACTTTTCGCACTTGTGTTGGTGCAGGAAACCACTTTTGCACTTGTATTAGTGTGGAAAAAACACTTTTTGCACTTGTGATAGTGTTGAAAATCCACTTTTCGCACTTGTGTTAGTGTTGAAAAACCACTTTTTGCACTTGTGTTGGTGCAGGAAACCACTTTTGCACTTGTATTAGTGTGGAAAAACCACTTTTCGCACTTGTGTTAGTGTTGAAAAACCACTTTTCGCACTTGTGTTAGTGTTGAAAAACCACTTTTCGCACTTGTGTTAGTGTTGAAAAACCACCTTTCGCACTTGTGTTATTGTTGAAAAACCACATTTCGCACTTGTGTTGGTGCAGAAAACCACTTTTGCACTTGTATTAGTGTGGAAAAACCACTTTTCGCACTTGTGTTAGTGTTGAAAAACCACTTTTCGCACTTGTGTTAGTGTTGAAAAACCACTTTTCGCACTTGTGTTAGTGTTGAAAAACCACTTTTCGCACTTCTGTTAGTGTTGAAAAACCACTTTTCGCACTTGTGTTAGTGTTGAAAAACCACTTTTCGCACTTGTGTTGGTGCAGGAAACCACTTTTGCACTTGTATTAGTGTGGAAAAACCACTTTTCGCACTTGTGTTAGTGTTGAAAAACCACTTTTCGCACTTGTGTTAGTGTTGAAAAACCACTTTTCGCACTTGTGTTAGTGTTGAAAAACCACTTTTCGCACTTGTGTTGGTGCAGGAAACCACTTTTGCACTTGTGTTAGTGTGGAAAAAACACTTTTCGCACTTGTGTTAGTGTTGAAAAACCACTTTTCGCACTTGTGTTAGTGTTGAAAAACCACTTTTCGCACTTGTGTTGGTGCAGGAAACCACTTTTGCACTTGTGTTAGTGTGGAAAAAACACTTTTCGCACTTGTGTTAGTGTTGAAAAACCACTTTTCGCACTTGTGTTAGTGTTGAAAAACCACTTTTCGCACTTGTGTTAGTGTTGAAAAGCCACTTTTCGCACTTGTGTTGGTGCAGGAAACCACTTTTGCACTTGTATTAGTGTGGAAAAACCACTTTTCGCACTTGTGTTAGTGTTGAAAAACCACTTTTCGCACTTGTGTTAGTGTTGAAAAACCACTTTTCACACTTGTGTTAGTGTTGAAAAACCACATTTCGCACTTGTGTTGGTGCAGAAAACCACTTTTGCACTTGTATTAGTGTGGAAAAAACCCTTTTTGCACTTGTGATAGTGCTGAAAAACCACTTTTCGCACTTGTGTTAGTGTTGAAAAACCACTTTTCGCACTTGTGTTGGTGCAGGAAACCACTTTTGCACTTGTATTAGTGTGGAAAAACCACTTTTCGCACTTGTGTTAGTGTGGAAAAACCACTTTTCGCACTTGTGTTAGTGTTGAAAAACCACTTTTCGCACTTGTGTTAGTGTTGAAAAACCACTTTTCGCACTTGTGTTAGTGTTGAAAAACCACTTTTCGCACTTGTGTTGGTGCAGGAAACCACTTTTGCACTTGTGTTAGTGTGGAAAAAACACTTTTCGCACTTGTGTTAGTGTTGAAAAACCACTTTTCGTACTTGTGTTAGTGTTGAAAAACCACTTTTCGCACTTGTGTTGGTGCAGGAAACCACTTTTGCACTTGTATTAGTGTGGGAAAAACATTTTTCGCACTTGTGTTAGTGTTGAAAAACCACTTTTCGCACTTGTGTTAGTGTTGAAAAACCACATTTCGCACTTGTGTTAGTGTTGAAAAACCACTTTTCACACTTGTGTTGGTGCAGGAAACCACTTTTGCACTTGTATTAGTGTGGAAAAAACACTTTTCGCACTTGTGTTAGTGTTGAAAAACCACTTTTCGCACTTGTGTTAGTGTTGAAAAACCACTTTTCGCACTTGTGTTAGTGTTGAAAAACCACTTTTCGCACTTGTGTTGGTGCAGGAAACCACTTTTGCACTTGTATTAGTGTGGAAAAAACACTTTTCGCACTTGTGTTAGTGTTGAAAAACCACTTTTCGCACTTGTGTTAGTGTTGAAAAACCACTTTTCGCACTTGTGTTAGTGTTGAAAAACCACTTTTCGCACTTGTGTTAGTGTTGAAAAACCACTTTTCGCACTTGTGTTGGTGCAGGAAACCACTTTTGCACTTGTATTAGTGTGGAAAAAACACTTTTCGCACTTGTGTTAGTGTTGAAAAACCACTTTTCGCACTTGTGTTAGTGTTGAAAAACCACTTTTCGCACTTGTGTTAGTGTTGAAAAACCACTTTTCGCACTTGTGTTAGTGTTGAAAAACCACTTTTCGCACTTCTGTTGGTGCAGGAAACCACTTTTGCACTTGTGTTAGTGTGGAAAAAACACTTTTCGCACTTGTGTTAGTGTTGAAAAACCACTTTTCGCACTTGTGTTAGTGTTGAAAAACCACTTTTCGCACTTGTGTTGGTGCAGGAAACCACTTTTGCACTTGTGCTAGTGTGGAAAAAACACTTTTCGCACTTGTGTTAGTGTTGAAAAACCACTTTTCGCACTTGTGTTAGTGTTGAAAAACCACTTTTCGCACTTGTGTTAGTGTTGAAAAGCCACTTTTCGCACTTGTGTTGGTGCAGGAAACCACTTTTGCACTTGTATTAGTGTGGAAAAACCACTTTTCGCACTTGTGTTAGTGTTGAAAAACCACTTTTCGCACTTGTGTTAGTGTTGAAAAACCACTTTTCACACTTGTGTTAGTGTTGAAAAACCACATTTCGCACTTGTGTTGGTGCAGAAAACCACTTTTGCACTTGTATTAGTGTGGAAAAAACCCTTTTTGCACTTGTGATAGTGCTGAAAAACCAACTTTTGCACTTGTGTTAGTGTGGAAAAAACACTTTTCGCACTTGTGTTAGTGTTGAAAAACCACTTTTCGCACTTGTGTTAGTGTTGAAAAACCACTTTTCGCACTTGTGTTGGTGCAGGAAACCACTTTTGCACTTGTGTTAGTGTGGAAAAAACACTTTTCGCACTTGTGTTAGTGTTGAAAAACCACTTTTCGCACTTGTGTTAGTGTTGAAAAACCACTTTTCGCACTTGTGTTAGTGTTGAAAACCAACTTTTCGCACTTGTGTTGGTGCAGGAAACCACTTTTGCACTTGTATTAGTGTGGAAAAACCACTTTTCGCACTTGTGTTAGTGTTGAAAAACCACTTTTCGCACTTGTGTTAGTGTTGAAAAACCACTTTTCACACTTGTGTTAGTGTTGAAAAACCACATTTCGCACTTGTGTTGGTGCAGAAAACCACTTTTGCACTTGTATTAGTGAGGAAAAAACACTTTTTGCACTTGTGATAGTGCTGAAAAACCACTTTTCGCACTTGTGTTAGTGTTGAAAAACCACTTTTCGCACTTGTGTTGGTGCAGGAAACCACTTTTGCACTTGTATTAGTGTGGAAAAACCACTTTTCGCACTTGTGTTAGTGTGGAAAAACCACTTTTCGCACTTGTGTTAGTGTTGAAAAACCACTTTTCGCACTTGTGTTAGTGTTGAAAAACCACTTTTCGCACTTGTGTTAGTGTTGAACAACCACTTTTCGCACTTGTGTTGGTGCAGGAAACCACTTTTGCACTTGTGTTAGTGTGGAAAAAACACTTTTCGCACTTGTGTTAGTGTTGAAAAACCACTTTTCGCACTTGTGTTGGTGCAGGAAACCACTTTTGCACTTGTATTAGTGTGGAAAAACCACTTTTCGCACTTGTGTTAGTGTTGAAAAACCACTTTTCGCACTTGTGTTAGTGTTGAAAAACCACTTTTCGCACTTGTGTTGGTGCAGGAAACCACTTTTGCACTTGTATTAGTGTGGAAAAAACACTTTTTGCACTTGTGATAGTGTTGAAAATCCACTTTTCGCACTTGTGTTAGTGTTGAAAAACCACTTTTTGCACTTGTGTTGGTGCAGGAAACCACTTTTGCGCTTGTATTAGTGTGGAAAAACCACTTTTCGCACTTGTGTTAGTGTTGAAAAACCACTTTTCGCACTTGTGTTAGTGTTGAAAAACCACTTTTCGCACTTGTGTTAGTGTTGAAAAACCACCTTTCGCACTTGTGTTAGTGTTGAAAAACCACATTTCGCACTTGTGTTGGTGCAGAAAACCACTTTTGCACTTGTATTAGTGTGGAAAAACCACTTTTCGCACTTGTGTTAGTGTTGAAAAACCACTTTTCGCACTTGTGTTAGTGTTGAAAAACCACTTTTCGCACTTGTGTTAGTGTTGAAAAACCACTTTTCGCACTTCTGTTAGTGTTGAAAAACCACTTTTCGCACTTGTGTTAGTGTTGAAAAACCACTTTTCGCACTTGTGTTGGTGCAGGAAACCACTTTTGCACTTGT
Organism: Myxine glutinosa; assembly: GCF_964187855.1. NCBI lineage: Eukaryota > Metazoa > Chordata > Myxini > Myxiniformes > Myxinidae > Myxine > Myxine glutinosa. The sequence goes on along the minus strand of NW_027617604.1, from coordinate 52,958 downwards.
ATTAGTGTGGAAAAACCACTTTTCGCACTTGTGTTAGTGTTGAAAAACCACTTTTCGCACTTGTGTTAGTGTTGAAAAACCACTTTTCGCACTTGTGTTAGTGTTGAAAAACCACTTTTCGCACTTGTGTTGGTGCAGGAAACCACTTTTGCACTTGTGTTAGTGTGGAAAAAACACTTTTCGCACTTGTGTTAGTGTTGAAAAACCACTTTTCGCACTTGTGTTAGTGTTGAAAAACCACTTTTCGCACTTGTGTTGGTGCAGGAAACCACTTTTGCACTTGTGTTAGTGTGGAAAAAACACTTTTCGCACTTGTGTTAGTGTTGAAAAACCACTTTTCGCACTTGTGTTAGTGTTGAAAAACCACTTTTCGCACTTGTGTTAGTGTTGAAAAACCACTTTTCGCACTTGTGTTGGTGCAGGAAACCACTTTTGCACTTGTATTAGTGTGGAAAAACCACTTTTCGCACTTGTGTTAGTGTTGAAAAACCACTTTTCGCACTTGTGTTAGTGTTGAAAAACCACTTTTCACACTTGTGTTAGTGTTGAAAAACCACATTTCGCACTTGTGTTGGTGCAGAAAACCACTTTTGCACTTGTATTAGTGTGGAAAAAACACTTTTCGCACTTGTGTTAGTGTTGAAAAACCACTTTTCGCACTTGTGTTAGTGTTGAAAAACCACTTTTCGCACTTGTGTTGGTGCAGGAAACCACTTTTGCACTTGTGTTAGTGTGGAAAAAACACTTTTCGCACTTGTGTTAGTGTTGAAAAACCACTTTTCGTACTTGTGTTAGTGTTGAAAAACCACTTTTCGCACTTGTGTTGGTGCAGGAAACCACTTTTGCACTTGTATTAGTGTGGGAAAAACATTTTTCGCACTTGTGTTAGTGTTGAAAAACCACTTTTCGCACTTGTGTTAGTGTTGAAAAACCACATTTCGCACTTGTGTTAGTGTTGAAAAACCACTTTTCACACTTGTGTTGGTGCAGGAAACCACTTTTGCACTTGTATTAGTGTGGAAAAAACACTTTTCGCACTTGTGTTAGTGTTGAAAAACCACTTTTCGCACTTGTGTTAGTGTTGAAAAACCACTTTTCGCACTTGTGTTAGTGTTGAAAAACCACTTTTCGCACTTGTGTTGGTGCAGGAAACCACTTTTGCACTTGTGTTAGTGTGGAAAAAACACTTTTCGCACTTGTGTTAGTGTTGAAAAACCACTTTTCGCACTTGTGTTAGTGTTGAAAAACCACTTTTCGCACTTGTGTTAGTGTTGAAAACCAACTTTTCGCACTTGTGTTGGTGCAGGAAACCACTTTTGCACTTGTATTAGTGTGGAAAAACCACTTTTCGCACTTGTGTTAGTGTTGAAAAACCACTTTTCGCACTTGTGTTAGTGTTGAAAAACCACTTTTCACACTTGTGTTAGTGTTGAAAAACCACATTTCGCACTTGTGTTGGTGCAGAAAACCACTTTTGCACTTGTATTAGTGAGGAAAAAACACTTTTTGCACTTGTGATAGTGCTGAAAAACCACTTTTCGCACTTGTGTTAGTGTTGAAAAACCACTTTTCGCACTTGTGTTGGTGCAGGAAACCACTTTTGCACTTGTATTAGTGTGGAAAAACCACTTTTCGCACTTGTGTTAGTGTGGAAAAACCACTTTTCGCACTTGTGTTAGTGTTGAAAAACCACTTTTCGCACTTGTGTTAGTGTTGAAAAACCACTTTTCGCACTTGTGTTAGTGTTGAAAAACCACTTTTCGCACTTGTGTTGGTGCAGGAAACCACTTTTGCACTTGTGTTAGTGTGGAAAAAACACTTTTCGCACTTGTGTTAGTGTTGAAAAACCACTTTTCGCACTTGTGTTGGTGCAGGAAACCACTTTTGCACTTGTATTAGTGTGGAAAAACCACTTTTCGCACTTGTGTTAGTGTTGAAAAACCACTTTTCGCACTTGTGTTAGTGTTGAAAAACCACTTTTCGCACTTGTGTTGGTGCAGGAAACCACTTTTGCACTTGTATTAGTGTGGAAAAAACACTTTTTGCACTTGTGATAGTGTTGAAAATCCACTTTTCGCACTTGTGTTAGTGTTGAAAAACCACTTTTTGCACTTGTGTTGGTGCAGGAAACCACTTTTGCGCTTGTATTAGTGTGGAAAAACCACTTTTCGCACTTGTGTTAGTGTTGAAAAACCACTTTTCGCACTTGTGTTAGTGTTGAAAAACCACTTTTCGCACTTGTGTTAGTGTTGAAAAACCACCTTTCGCACTTGTGTTAGTGTTGAAAAACCACATTTCGCACTTGTGTTGGTGCAGAAAACCACTTTTGCACTTGTATTAGTGTGGAAAAACCACTTTTCGCACTTGTGTTAGTGTTGAAAAACCACTTTTCGCACTTGTGTTAGTGTTGAAAAACCACTTTTCGCACTTGTGTTAGTGTTGAAAAACCACTTTTCGCACTTCTGTTAGTGTTGACAAACCACTTTTCGCACTTGTGTTAGTGTTGAAAAACCACTTTTCGCACTTGTGTTGGTGCAGGAAACCACTTTTGCACTTGTATTAGTGTGGAAAAACCACTTTTCGCACTTGTGTTAGTGTTGAAAAACCACTTTTCGCACTTGTGTTAGTGTTGAAAAACCACTTTTCGCACTTGTGTTAGTGTTGAAAAACCACTTTTCGCACTTGTGTTGGTGCAGGAAACCACTTTTGCACTTGTGTTAGTGTGGAAAAAACACTTTTCGCACTTGTGTTAGTGTTGAAAAACCACTTTTCGCACTTGTGTTAGTGTTGAAAAACCACTTTTCGCACTTGTGTTGGTGCAGGAAACCACTTTTGCACTTGTGTTAGTGTGGAAAAAACACTTTTCGCACTTGTGTTAGTGTTGAAAAACCACTTTTCGCACTTGTGTTAGTGTTGAAAAACCACTTTTCGCACTTGTGTTAGTGTTGAAAAACCACTTTTCGCACTTGTGTTGGTGCAGGAAACCACTTTTGCACTTGTATTAGTGTGGAAAAACCACTTTTCGCACTTGTGTTAGTGTTGAAAAACCACTTTTCGCACTTGTGTTAGTGTTGAAAAACCACTTTTCACACTTGTGTTAGTGTTGAAAAACCACATTTCGCACTTGTGTTGGTGCAGAAAACCACTTTTGCACTTGTATTAGTGTGGAAAAAACACTTTTCGCACTTGTGTTAGTGTTGAAAAACCACTTTTCGCACTTGTGTTAGTGTTGAAAAACCACTTTTCGCACTTGTGTTGGTGCAGGAAACCACTTTTGCACTTGTGTTAGTGTGGAAAAAACACTTTTCGCACTTGTGTTAGTGTTGAAAAACCACTTTTCGTACTTGTGTTAGTGTTGAAAAACCACTTTTCGCACTTGTGTTGGTGCAGGAAACCACTTTTGCACTTGTATTAGTGTGGGAAAAACATTTTTCGCACTTGTGTTAGTGTTGAAAAACCACTTTTCGCACTTGTGTTAGTGTTGAAAAACCACATTTCGCACTTGTGTTAGTGTTGAAAAACCACTTTTCACACTTGTGTTGGTGCAGGAAACCACTTTTGCACTTGTATTAGTGTGGAAAAAACACTTTTCGCACTTGTGTTAGTGTTGAAAAACCACTTTTCGCACTTGTGTTAGTGTTGAAAAACCACTTTTCGCACTTGTGTTAGTGTTGAAAAACCACTTTTCGCACTTGTGTTGGTGCAGGAAACCACTTTTGCACTTGTATTAGTGTGGAAAAAACACTTTTCGCACTTGTGTTAGTGTTGAAAAACCACTTTTCGCACTTGTGTTAGTGTTGAAAAACCACTTTTCGCACTTGTGTTAGTGTTGAAAAACCACTTTTCGCACTTGTGTTAGTGTTGAAAAACCACTTTTCGCACTTGTGTTGGTGCAGGAAACCACTTTTGCACTTGTATTAGTGTGGAAAAAACACTTTTTGCACTTGTGATAGTGTTGAAAAACCACTTTTCGCACTTGTGTTAGTGTTGAAAAACCACTTTTTGCACTTGTGTTGGTGCAGGAAACCACTTTTGCACTTGTATTAGTGTGGAAAAACCACTTTTCGCACTTGTGTTAGTGTTGAAAAACCACTTTTCGCACTTGTGTTAGTGTTGAAAAACCACTTTTCGCACTTGTGTTAGTGTTGAAAAACCACCTTTCGCACTTGTGTTAGTGTTGAAAAACCACATTTCGCACTTGTGTTGGTGCAGAAAACCACTTTTGCACTTGTATTAGTGTGGAAAAACCACTTTTCGCACTTGTGTTGGTGTTGAAAAACCACTTTTTGCACTTGTGTTAGTGTTGAAAAACCACTTTTCGCACTTGTGTTAGTGTTGAAAAACCACTTTTCGCACTTCTGTTAGTGTTGAAAAACCACTTTTCGCACTTGTGTTAGTGTTGAAAAACCACTTTTCGCACTTGTGTTGGTGCAGGAAACCACTTTTGCACTTGTATTAGTGTGGAAAAACCACTTTTCGCACTTGTGTTAGTGTTGAAAAACCACTTTTCGCACTTGTGTTAGTGTTGAAAAACCACTTTTCGCACTTGTGTTAGTGTTGAAAAACCACTTTTCGCACTTGTGTTGATGCAGGAAACCACTTTTGCACTTGTGTTAGTGTGGAAAAAACACTTTTCGCACTTGTGTTAGTGTTGAAAAACCACTTTTCGCACTTGTGTTAGTGTTGAAAAACCACTTTTCGCACTTGTGTTGGTGCAGGAAACCACTTTTGCACTTGTGTTAGTGTGGAAAAAACACTTTTCGCACTTGTGTTAGTGTTGAAAAACCACTTTTCGCACTTGTGTTAGTGTTGAAAAACCACTTTTCGCACTTGTGTTAGTGTTGAAAAACCACTTTTCGCACTTGTGTTGGTGCAGGAAACCACTTTTGCACTTGTATTAGTGTGGAAAAACCACTTTTCGCACTTGTGTTAGTGTTGAAAAACCACTTTTCGCACTTGTGTTAGTGTTGAAAAACCACTTTTCACACTTGTGTTAGTGTTGAAAAACCACATTTCGCACTTGTGTTGGTGCAGAAAACCACTTTTGCACTTGTATTAGTGAGGAAAAAACACTTTTTGCACTTGTGATAGTGCTGAAAAACCACTTTTCGCACTTGTGTTAGTGTTGAAAAACCACTTTTCGCACTTGTGTTGGTGCAGGAAACCACTTTTGCACTTGTATTAGTGTGGAAAAACCACTTTTCGCACTTGTGTTAGTGTGGAAAAACCACTTTTCGCACTTGCGTTAGTGTTGAAAAACCACTTTTCGCACTTGTGTTAGTGTTGAAAAACCACTTTTCGCACTTGTGTTAGTGTTGAAAAACCACTTTTCGCACTTGTGTTGGTGCAGGAAACCACTTTTGCACTTGTGTTAGTGTGGAAAAAACACTTTTCGCACTTGTGTTAGTGTTGAAAAACCACTTTTCGTACTTGTGTTAGTGTTGAAAAACCACTTTTCGCACTTGTGTTGGTGCAGGAAACCACTTTTGCACTTGTATTAGTGTGGGAAAAACATTTTTCGCACTTGTGTTAGTGTTGAAAAACCACTTTTCGCACTTGTGTTAGTGTTGAAAAACCACATTTCGCACTTGTGTTAGTGTTGAAAAACCACTTTTCACACTTGTGTTGGTGCAGGAAACCACTTTTGCACTTGTATTAGTGTGGAAAAAACACTTTTCGCACTTGTGTTAGTGTTGAAAAACCACTTTTCGCACTTGTGTTAGTGTTGAAAAACCACTTTTCGCACTTGTGTTAGTGTTGAAAAACCACTTTTCGCACTTGTGTTGGTGCAGGAAACCACTTTTGCACTTGTATTAGTGTGGGAAAAACATTTTTCGCACTTGTGTTAGTGTTGAAAAACCACTTTTCGCACTTGTGTTAGTGTTGAAAAACCACATTTCGCACTTGTGTTAGTGTTGAAAAACCACTTTTCGCACTTGTGTTGGTGCAGGAAACCACTTTTGCACTTGTATTAGTGTGGAAAAAACACTTTTCGCACTTGTGTTAATGTTGAAAAACCACTTTTCGCACTTGTGTTAGTGTTGAAAAACCACTTTTTGCACTTGTGTTGGTGCAGGAAACCACTTTTGCACTTGTATTAGTGTGGAAAAAACACTTTTCGCACTTGTGTTAATGTTGAAAAACCACTTTTCGCACTTGTGTTAGTGTTGAAAAACCACTTTTCGCACTTGTGTTAGTGTTGAAAAACCACTTTTCGCACTTGTGTTGGTGCAGGAAACCACTTTTGCACTTGTATTAGTGTGGAAAAACCACTTTTCGCACTTGTGTTAGTGTTGAAAAACCACTTTTCGCACTTGTGTTAGTGTTGAAAAACCACTTTTCGCACTTGTGTTAGTGTTGAAAAACCACTTTTCGCACTTGTGTTGGTGCAGGAAACCACTTTTGCACTTGTATTAGTGTGGAAAAAACACTTTTTGCACTTGTGATAGTGTTGAAAAACCACTTTTCGCACTTGTGTTAGTGTTGAAAAACCACTTTTTGCACTTGTGTTGGTGCAGGAAACCACTTTTGCACTTGTATTAGTGTGGAAAAACCACTTTTCGCACTTGTGTTAGTGTTGAAAAACCACTTTTCGCACTTGTGTTAGTGTTGAAAAACCACTTTTCGCACTTGTGTTAGTGTTGAAAAACCACCTTTCGCACTTGTGTTGGTGCAGGAAACCACTTTTGCACTTGTGTTAGTGTGGAAAAAACACTTTTCGCACTTGTGTTAGTGTTGAAAAACCACTTTTCGCACTTGTGTTAGTGTTGAAAAACCACTTTTCGCACTTGTGTTGGTGCAGGAAACCACTTTTGCACTTGTGTTAGTGTGGAAAAAACACTTTTCGCACTTGTGTTAGTGTTGAAAAACCACTTTTCGCACTTGTGTTAGTGTTGAAAAACCACTTTTCGCACTTGTGTTAGTGTTGAAAAACCACTTTTCGCACTTGTGTTGGTGCAGGAAACCACTTTTGCACTTGTATTAGTGTGGAAAAACCACTTTTCGCACTTGTGTTAGTGTTGAAAAACCACTTTTCGCACTTGTGTTAGTGTTGAAAAACCACTTTTCACACTTGTGTTAGTGTTGAAAAACCACATTTCGCACTTGTGTTGGTGCAGAAAACCACTTTTGCACTTGTATTAGTGTGGAAAAAACACTTTTTGCACTTGTGATAGTGCTGAAAAACCACTTTTCACACTTGTGTTAGTGTTGAAAAACCACTTTTCGCACTTGTGTTGGTGCAGGAAACCACTTTTGCACTTGTATTAGTGTGGAAAAACCACTTTTCTCACTTGTGTTAGTGTTGAAAAACCACTTTTCGCACTTGTGTTAGTGTTGAAAAACCACTTTTCGCACGTGTGTTAGTGTTGAAAAACCACTTTTCGCACTTGTGTTGGTGCAGGAAACCACTTTTGCACTTGTGTTAGTGTGGAAAAAACACTTTTCGCACTTGTGTTAGTGTTGAAAAACCACTTTTCGCACTTGTGTTAGTGTTGAAAAACCACTTTTCGCACTTGTGTTAGTGTTGAAAAACCACTTTTCGCACTTGTGTTGGTGCAGGAAACCACTTTTGCACTTGTATTAGTGTGGAAAAACCACTTTTCGCACTTGTGTTAGTGTTGAAAAACCACTTTTCGCACTTGTGTTAGTGTTGAAAAACCACTTTTCACACTTGTGTTAGTGTTGAAAAACCACATTTCGCACTTGTGTTGGTGCAGAAAACCACTTTTGCACTTGTATTAGTGTGGAAAAAACACTTTTTGCACTTGTGATAGTGCTGAAAAACCACTTTTCGCACTTGTGTTAGTGTTGAAAAACCACTTTTCGCACTTGTGTTGGTGCAGGAAACCACTTTTGCACTTGTATTAGTCTGGAAAAACCACTTTTCGCACTTGTGTTAGTGTGGAAAAACCACTTTTAGCACTTGTGTTAGTGTTGAAAAACCACTTTTCGCACTTGTGTTAGTGTTGAAAAACCACTTTTCGCACTTGTGTTAGTGTTGAAAAACCACTTTTCGCACTTGTGTTGGTGCAGGAAACCACTTTTGCACTTGTGTTAGTGTGGAAAAAACACTTTTCGCACTTGTGTTAGTGTTGAAAAACCACTTTTCGTACTTGTGTTAGTGTTGAAAAACCACTTTTCGCACTTGTGTTGGTGCAGGAAACCACTTTTGCACTTGTATTAGTGTGGGAAAAACATTTTTCGCACTTGTGTTAGTGTTGAAAAACCACTTTTCGCACTTGTGTTAGTGTTGAAAAACCACATTTCGCACTTGTGTTAGTGTTGAAAAACCACTTTTCACACTTGTGTTGGTGCAGGAAACCACTTTTGCACTTGTATTAGTGTGGAAAAAACACTTTTCGCACTTGTGTTAGTGTTGAAAAACCACTTTTCGCACTTGTGTTAGTGTTGAAAAACCACTTTTCGCACTTGTGTTAGTGTTGAAAAACCACTTTTCGCACTTGTGTTGGTGCAGGAAACCACTTTTGCACTTGTATTAGTGTGGGAAAAACATTTTTCGCACTTGTGTTAGTGTTGAAAAACCACTTTTCGCACTTGTGTTAGTGTTGAAAAACCACATTTCGCACTTGTGTTAGTGTTGAAAAACCACTTTTCGCACTTGTGTTGGTGCAGGAAACCACTTTTGCACTTGTATTAGTGTGGAAAAAACACTTTTCGCACTTGTGTTAATGTTGAAAAACCACTTTTCGCACTTGTGTTAGTGTTGAAAAACCACTTTTTGCACTTGTGTTGGTGCAGGAAACCACTTTTGCACTTGTATTAGTGTGGAAAAAACACTTTTCGCACTTGTGTTAATGTTGAAAAACCACTTTTCGCACTTGTGTTAGTGTTGAAAAACCACTTTTCGCACTTGTGTTAGTGTTGAAAAACCACTTTTCGCACTTGTGTTGGTGCAGGAAACCACTTTTGCACTTGTATTAGTGTGGAAAAACCACTTTTCGCACTTGTGTTAGTGTTGAAAAACCACTTTTCGCACTTGTGTTAGTGTTGAAAAACCACTTTTCGCACTTGTGTTAGTGTTGAAAAACCACTTTTCGCACTTGTGTTGGTGCAGGAAACCACTTTTGCACTTGTATTAGTGTGGAAAAAACACTTTTTGCACTTGTGGTAGTGTTGAAAAACCACTTTTCGCACTTGTGTTAGTGTTGAAAAACCACTTTTTGCACTTGTGTTGGTGCAGGAAACCACTTTTGCACTTGTATTAGTGTGGAAAAACCACTTTTCGCACTTGTGTTAGTGTTGAAAAACCACTTTTCGCACTTGTGTTAGTGTTGAAAAACCACTTTTCGCACTTGTGTTAGTGTTGAAAAACCACCTTTCGCACTTGTGTTGGTGCAGGAAACCACTTTTGCACTTGTGTTAGTGTGGAAAAAACACTTTTCGCACTTGTGTTAGTGTTGAAAAACCACTTTTCGCACTTGTGTTAGTGTTGAAAAACCACTTTTCGCACTTGTGTTGGTGCAGGAAACCACTTTTGCACTTGTGTTAGTGTGGAAAAAACACTTTTCGCACTTGTGTTAGTGTTGAAAAACCACTTTTCGCACTTGTGTTAGTGTTGAAAAACCACTTTTCGCACTTGTGTTAGTGTTGAAAAACCACTTTTCGCACTTGTGTTGGTGCAGGAAACCACTTTTGCACTTGTATTAGTGTGGAAAAACCACTTTTCGCACTTGTGTTAGTGTTGAAAAACCACTTTTCGCACTTGTGTTAGTGTTGAAAAACCACTTTTCACACTTGTGTTAGTGTTGAAAAACCACATTTCGCACTTGTGTTGGTGCAGAAAACCACTTTTGCACTTGTATTAGTGTGGAAAAAACACTTTTTGCACTTGTGATAGTGCTGAAAAACCACTTTTCACACTTGTGTTAGTGTTGAAAAACCACTTTTCGCACTTGTGTTGGTGCAGGAAACCACTTTTGCACTTGTATTAGTGTGGAAAAACCACTTTTCTCACTTGTGTTAGTGTTGAAAAACCACTTTTCGCACTTGTGTTAGTGTTGAAAAACCACTTTTCGCACGTGTGTTAGTGTTGAAAAACCACTTTTCGCACTTGTGTTGGTGCAGGAAACCACTTTTGCACTTGTATTAATGTGGAAAACACACTTTTCACACTTGTGTTAGTGTTGAAAAACCACTTTTCGCACTTGTGTTAGTGTTGAAAAACCACTTTTCGCACTTGTGTTAGTGTTGAAAAACCACTTTTCGCACTTGTGTTGGTGCAGGAAACCACTTTTGCACTTGTACTAGTGTGGAAAAACCACTTTTCGCACTTGTGTTAGTGTTGAAAAACCACTTTTTGCACTTGTGTTAGTGTTGAAAAACCACTTTTCGCACTTGTGTTGGTGCAGGAAAACCACTTTTGCACTTGTATTAGTGTGGAAAAACCACTTTTCGCACTTGTGTTAGTGTTGAAAAACCACTTTTCGCACTTGTGTTGGTGTTGAAAAACCACTTTTCGCACTTGTGTTAGTGTTGAAAAACCACTTTTCGCACTTGTGTTGGTGCAGGAAACCACTTTTGCACTTGTGTTAGTGTGGAAAAAACACTTTTCGCACTTGTGTTAGTGTTGAAAAACCACTTTTCGTACTTGTGTTAGTGTTGAAAAACCACTTTTCGCACTTGTGTTGGTGCAGGAAACCACTTTTGCACTTGTATTAGTGTGGGAAAAACATTTTTCGCACTTGTGTTAGTGTTGAAAAACCACTTTTCGCACTTGTGTTAGTGTTGAAAAACCACATTTCGCACTTGTGTTAGTGTTGAAAAACCACTTTTCACACTTGTGTTGGTGCAGGAAACCACTTTTGCACTTGTATTAGTGTGGAAAAAACACTTTTCGCACTTGTGTTAGTGTTGAAAAACCACTTTTCGCACTTGTGTTAGTGTTGAAAAACCACTTTTCGCACTTGTGTTAGTGTTGAAAAACCACTTTTCGCACTTGTGTTGGTGCAGGAAACCACTTTTGCACTTGTATTAGTGTGGAAAAAACACTTTTCGCACTTGTGTTAGTGTTGAAAAACCACTTTTCGCACTTGTGTTAGTGTTGAAAAACCACTTTTCGCACTTGTGTTAGTGTTGAAAAACCACTTTTCGCACTTGTGTTAGTGTTGAAAAACCACTTTTCGCACTTGTGTTGGTGCAGGAAACCACTTTTGCACTTGTATTAGTGTGGAAAAAACACTTTTTGCACTTGTGATAGTGTTGAAAAACCACTTTTCGTACTTGTGTTAGTGTTGAAAAACCACTTTTTGCACTTGTGTTGGTGCAGGAAACCACTTTTGCACTTGTATTAGTGTGGAAAAACCACTTTTCGCACTTGTGTTAGTGTTGAAAAACCACTTTTCGCACTTGTGTTAGTGTTGAAAAACCACTTTTCGCACTTGTGTTGGTGCAGGAAACCACTTTTGCACTTGTATTAGTGTGGAAAAAACACTTTTCGCACTTGTGTTAATGTTGAAAAACCACTTTTCGCACTTGTGTTAGTGTTGAAAAACCACTTTTCGCACTTGTGTTAGTGTTGAAAAACCACTTTTCGCACTTGTGTTGGTGCAGGAAACCACTTTTGCACTTGTATTAGTGTGGAAAAACCACTTTTCGCACTTGTGTTAGTGTTGAAAAACCACTTTTCGCACTTGTGTTAGTGTTGAAAAACCACTTTTCGCACTTGTGTTAGTGTTGAAAAACCACTTTTCGCACTTGTGTTGGTGCAGGAAACCACTTTTGCACTTGTATTAGTGTGGAAAAAACACTTTTTGCACTTGTGATAGTGTTGAAAAACCACTTTTCGCACTTGTGTTAGTGTTGAAAAACCACTTTTTGCACTTGTGTTGGTGCAGGAAACCACTTTTGCACTTGTATTAGTGTGGAAAAACCACTTTTCGCACTTGTGTTAGTGTTGAAAAACCACTTTTCGCACTTGTGTTAGTGTTGAAAAACCACTTTTCGCACTTGTGTTAGTGTTGAAAAACCACCTTTCGCACTTGTGTTGGTGCAGGAAACCACTTTTGCACTTGTGTTAGTGTGGAAAAAACACTTTTCGCACTTGTGTTAGTGTTGAAAAACCACTTTTCGCACTTGTGTTAGTGTTGAAAAACCACTTTTCGCACTTGTGTTGGTGCAGGAAACCACTTTTGCACTTGTGTTAGTGTGGAAAAAACACTTTTCGCACTTGTGTTAGTGTTGAAAAACCACTTTTCGCACTTGTGTTAGTGTTGAAAAACCACTTTTCGCACTTGTGTTAGTGTTGAAAAACCACTTTTCGCACTTGTGTTGGTGCAGGAAACCACTTTTGCACTTGTATTAGTGTGGAAAAACCACTTTTCGCACTTGTGTTAGTGTTGAAAAACCACTTTTCGCACTTGTGTTAGTGTTGAAAAACCACTTTTCACACTTGTGTTAGTGTTGAAAAACCACATTTCGCACTTGTGTTGGTGCAGAAAACCACTTTTGCACTTGTATTAGTGTGGAAAAAACACTTTTTGCACTTGTGATAGTGCTGAAAAACCACTTTTCACACTTGTGTTAGTGTTGAAAAACCACTTTTCGCACTTGTGTTGGTGCAGGAAACCACTTTTGCACTTGTATTAGTGTGGAAAAACCACTTTTCTCACTTGTGTTAGTGTTGAAAAACCACTTTTCGCACTTGTGTTAGTGTTGAAAAACCACTTTTCGCACGTGTGTTAGTGTTGAAAAACCACTTTTCGCACTTGTGTTGGTGCAGGAAACCACTTTTGCACTTGTGTTAGTGTGGAAAAAACACTTTTCGCACTTGTGTTAGTGTTGAAAAACCACTTTTCGCACTTGTGTTAGTGTTGAAAAACCACTTTTCGCACTTGTGTTAGTGTTGAAAAACCACTTTTCGCACTTGTGTTGGTGCAGGAAACCACTTTTGCACTTGTATTAGTGTGGAAAAACCACTTTTCGCACTTGTGTTAGTGTTGAAAAACCACTTTTCGCACTTGTGTTAGTGTTGAAAAACCACTTTTCACACTTGTGTTAGTGTTGAAAAACCACATTTCGCACTTGTGTTGGTGCAGAAAACCACTTTTGCACTTGTATTAGTGTGGAAAAAACACTTTTCGCACTTGTGTTAGTGTTGAAAAACCACTTTTCGCACTTGTGTTGGTGCAGGAAACCACTTTTGCACTTGTATTAGTCTGGAAAAACCACTTTTCGCACTTGTGTTAGTGTGGAAAAACCACTTTTAGCACTTGTGTTAGTGTTGAAAAACCACTTTTCGCACTTGTGTTAGTGTTGAAAAACCACTTTTCGCACTTGTGTTAGTGTTGAAAAACCACTTTTCGCACTTGTGTTGGTGCAGGAAACCACTTTTGCACTTGTGTTAGTGTGGAAAAAACACTTTTCGCACTTGTGTTAGTGTTGAAAAACCACTTTTCGTACTTGTGTTAGTGTTGAAAAACCACTTTTCGCACTTGTGTTGGTGCAGGAAACCACTTTTGCACTTGTATTAGTGTGGGAAAAACATTTTTCGCACTTGTGTTAGTGTTGAAAAACCACTTTTCGCACTTGTGTTAGTGTTGAAAAACCACATTTCGCACTTGTGTTAGTGTTGAAAAACCACTTTTCACACTTGTGTTGGTGCAGGAAACCACTTTTGCACTTGTATTAGTGTGGAAAAAACACTTTTCGCACTTGTGTTAGTGTTGAAAAACCACTTTTCGCACTTGTGTTAGTGTTGAAAAACCACTTTTCGCACTTGTGTTAGTGTTGAAAAACCACTTTTCGCACTTGTGTTGGTGCAGGAAACCACTTTTGCACTTGTATTAGTGTGGGAAAAACATTTTTCGCACTTGTGTTAGTGTTGAAAAACCACTTTTCGCACTTGTGTTAGTGTTGAAAAACCACATTTCGCACTTGTGTTAGTGTTGAAAAACCACTTTTCGCACTTGTGTTGGTGCAGGAAACCACTTTTGCACTTGTATTAGTGTGGAAAAAACACTTTTCGCACTTGTGTTAATGTTGAAAAACCACTTTTCGCACTTGTGTTAGTGTTGAAAAACCACTTTTTGCACTTGTGTTGGTGCAGGAAACCACTTTTGCACTTGTATTAGTGTGGAAAAAACACTTTTCGCACTTGTGTTAATGTTGAAAAACCACTTTTCGCACTTGTGTTAGTGTTGAAAAACCACTTTTCGCACTTGTGTTAGTGTTGAAAAACCACTTTTCGCACTTGTGTTGGTGCAGGAAACCACTTTTGCACTTGTATTAGTGTGGAAAAACCACTTTTCGCACTTGTGTTAGTGTTGAAAAACCACTTTTCGCACTTGTGTTAGTGTTGAAAAACCACTTTTCGCACTTGTGTTAGTGTTGAAAAACCACTTTTCGCACTTGTGTTGGTGCAGGAAACCACTTTTGCACTTGTATTAGTGTGGAAAAAACACTTTTTGCACTTGTGGTAGTGTTGAAAAACCACTTTTCGCACTTGTGTTAGTGTTGAAAAACCACTTTTTGCACTTGTGTTGGTGCAGGAAACCACTTTTGCACTTGTATTAGTGTGGAAAAACCACTTTTCGCACTTGTGTTAGTGTTGAAAAACCACTTTTCGCACTTGTGTTAGTGTTGAAAAACCACTTTTCGCACTTGTGTTAGTGTTGAAAAACCACCTTTCGCACTTGTGTTGGTGCAGGAAACCACTTTTGCACTTGTGTTAGTGTGGAAAAAACACTTTTCGCACTTGTGTTAGTGTTGAAAAACCGCTTTTCGCACTTGTGTTAGTGTTGAAAAACCACTTTTCGCACTTGTGTTGGTGCAGGAAACCACTTTTGCACTTGTGTTAGTGTGGAAAAAACACTTTTCGCACTTGTGTTAGTGTTGAAAAACCACTTTTCGCACTTGTGTTAGTGTTGAAAAACCACTTTTCGCACTTGTGTTAGTGTTGAAAAACCACTTTTCGCACTTGTGTTGGTGCAGGAAACCACTTTTGCACTTGTATTAGTGTGGAAAAACCACTTTTCGCACTTGTGTTAGTGTTGAAAAACCACTTTTCGCACTTGTGTTAGTGTTGAAAAACCACTTTTCACACTTGTGTTAGTGTTGAAAAACCACATTTCGCACTTGTGTTGGTGCAGAAAACCACTTTTGCACTTGTATTAGTGTGGAAAAAACACTTTTTGCACTTGTGATAGTGCTGAAAAACCACTTTTCACACTTGTGTTAGTGTTGAAAAACCACTTTTCGCACTTGTGTTGGTGCAGGAAACCACTTTTGCACTTGTATTAGTGTGGAAAAACCACTTTTCTCACTTGTGTTAGTGTTGAAAAACCACTTTTCGCACTTGTGTTAGTGTTGAAAAACCACTTTTCGCACGTGTGTTAGTGTTGAAAAACCACTTTTCGCACTTGTGTTGGTGCAGGAAACCACTTTTGCACTTGTATTAATGTGGAAAACACACTTTTCACACTTGTGTTAGTGTTGAAAAACCACTTTTCGCACTTGTGTTAGTGTTGAAAAACCACTTTTCGCACTTGTGTTAGTGTTGAAAAACCACTTTTCGCACTTGTGTTGGTGCAGGAAACCACTTTTGCACTTGTACTAGTGTGGAAAAACCACTTTTCGCACTTGTGTTAGTGTTGAAAAACCACTTTTTGCACTTGTGTTAGTGTTGAAAAACCACTTTTCGCACTTGTGTTGGTGCAGGAAAACCACTTTTGCACTTGTATTAGTGTGGAAAAACCACTTTTCGCACTTGTGTTAGTGTTGAAAAACCACTTTTCGCACTTGTGTTGGTGTTGAAAAACCACTTTTCGCACTTGTGTTAGTGTTGAAAAACCACTTTTCGCACTTGTGTTGGTGCAGGAAACCACTTTTGCACTTGTGTTAGTGTGGAAAAAACACTTTTCGCACTTGTGTTAGTGTTGAAAAACCACTTTTCGTACTTGTGTTAGTGTTGAAAAACCACTTTTCGCACTTGTGTTGGTGCAGGAAACCACTTTTGCACTTGTATTAGTGTGGGAAAAACATTTTTCGCACTTGTGTTAGTGTTGAAAAACCACTTTTCGCACTTGTGTTAGTGTTGAAAAACCACATTTCGCACTTGTGTTAGTGTTGAAAAACCACTTTTCACACTTGTGTTGGTGCAGGAAACCACTTTTGCACTTGTATTAGTGTGGAAAAAACACTTTTCGCACTTGTGTTAGTGTTGAAAAACCACTTTTCGCACTTGTGTTAGTGTTGAAAAACCACTTTTCGCACTTGTGTTAGTGTTGAAAAACCACTTTTCGCACTTGTGTTGGTGCAGGAAACCACTTTTGCACTTGTATTAGTGTGGAAAAAACACTTTTCGCACTTATGTTAGTGTTGAAAAACCACTTTTCGCACTTGTGTTAGTGTTGAAAAACCACTTTTCGCACTTGTGTTAGTGTTGAAAAACCACTTTTCGCACTTGTGTTAGTGTTGAAAAACCACTTTTCGCACTTGTGTTGGTGCAGGAAACCACTTTTGCACTTGTATTAGTGTGGAAAAAACACTTTTTGCACTTGTGATAGTGTTGAAAAACCACTTTTCGCACTTGTGTTAGTGTTGAAAAACCACTTTTTGCACTTGTGTTGGTGCAGGAAACCACTTTTGCACTTGTATTAGTGTGGAAAAACCACTTTTCGCACTTGTGTTAGTGTTGAAAAACCACTTTTCGCACTTGTGTTAGTGTTGAAAAACCACTTTTCGCACTTGTGTTAGTGTTGAAAAACCACCTTTCGCACTTGTGTTAGTGTTGAAAAACCACATTTCGCACTTGTGTTGGTGCAGAAAACCACTTTTGCACTTGTATTAGTGTGGAAAAACCACTTTTCGCACTTGTGTTAGTGTTGAAAAACCACTTTTTGCACTTGTGTTAGTGTTGAAAAACCACTTTTCGCACTTGTGTTAGTGTTGAAAAACCACTTTTCGCACTTCTGTTAGTGTTGAAAAACCACTTTTCGCACTTGTGTTAGTGTTGAAAAACCACTTTTCGCACTTGTGTTGGTGCAGGAAACCACTTTTGCACTTGTATTAGTGTGGAAAAACCACTTTTCGCACTTGTGTTAGTGTTGAAAAACCACTTTTCGCACTTGTGTTAGTGTTGAAAAACCACTTTTCGCACTTGTGTTAGTGTTGAAAAACCACTTTTCGCACTTGTGTTGATGCAGGAAACCACTTTTGCACTTGTGTTAGTGTGGAAAAAACACTTTTCGCACTTGTGTTAGTGTTGAAAAACCACTTTTCGCACTTGTGTTAGTGTTGAAAAACCACTTTTCGCACTTGTGTTGGTGCAGGAAACCACTTTTGCACTTGTGTTAGTGTGGAAAAAACACTTTTCGCACTTGTGTTAGTGTTGAAAAACCACTTTTCGCACTTGTGTTAGTGTTGAAAAACCACTTTTCGCACTTGTGTTAGTGTTGAAAAACCACTTTTCGCACTTGTGTTGGTGCAGGAAACCACTTTTGCACTTGTATTAGTGTGGAAAAACCACTTTTCGCACTTGTGTTAGTGTTGAAAAACCACTTTTCGCACTTGTGTTAGTGTTGAAAAACCACTTTTCACACTTGTGTTAGTGTTGAAAAACCACATTTCGCACTTGTGTTGGTGCAGAAAACCACTTTTGCACTTGTATTAGTGAGGAAAAAACACTTTTTGCACTTGTGATAGTGCTGAAAAACCACTTTTCGCACTTGTGTTAGTGTTGAAAAACCACTTTTCGCACTTGTGTTGGTGCAGGAAACCACTTTTGCACTTGTATTAGTGTGGAAAAACCACTTTTCGCACTTGTGTTAGTGTGGAAAAACCACTTTTCGCACTTGCGTTAGTGTTGAAAAACCACTTTTCGCACTTGTGTTAGTGTTGAAAAACCACTTTTCGCACTTGTGTTAGTGTTGAAAAACCACTTTTCGCACTTGTGTTGGTGCAGGAAACCACTTTTGCACTTGTGTTAGTGTGGAAAAAACACTTTTCGCACTTGTGTTAGTGTTGAAAAACCACTTTTCGTACTTGTGTTAGTGTTGAAAAACCACTTTTCGCACTTGTGTTGGTGCAGGAAACCACTTTTGCACTTGTATTAGTGTGGGAAAAACATTTTTCGCACTTGTGTTAGTGTTGAAAAACCACTTTTCGCACTTGTGTTAGTGTTGAAAAACCACATTTCGCACTTGTGTTAGTGTTGAAAAACCACTTTTCACACTTGTGTTGGTGCAGGAAACCACTTTTGCACTTGTATTAGTGTGGAAAAAACACTTTTCGCACTTGTGTTAGTGTTGAAAAACCACTTTTCGCACTTGTGTTAGTGTTGAAAAACCACTTTTCGCACTTGTGTTAGTGTTGAAAAACCACTTTTCGCACTTGTGTTGGTGCAGGAAACCACTTTTGCACTTGTATTAGTGTGGGAAAAACATTTTTCGCACTTGTGTTAGTGTTGAAAAACCACTTTTCGCACTTGTGTTAGTGTTGAAAAACCACATTTCGCACTTGTGTTAGTGTTGAAAAACCACTTTTCGCACTTGTGTTGGTGCAGGAAACCACTTTTGCACTTGTATTAGTGTGGAAAAAACACTTTTCGCACTTGTGTTAATGTTGAAAAACCACTTTTCGCACTTGTGTTAGTGTTGAAAAACCACTTTTTGCACTTGTGTTGGTGCAGGAAACCACTTTTGCACTTGTATTAGTGTGGAAAAAACACTTTTCGCACTTGTGTTAATGTTGAAAAACCACTTTTCGCACTTGTGTTAGTGTTGAAAAACCACTTTTCGCACTTGTGTTAGTGTTGAAAAACCACTTTTCGCACTTGTGTTGGTGCAGGAAACCACTTTTGCACTTGTATTAGTGTGGAAAAACCACTTTTCGCACTTGTGTTAGTGTTGAAAAACCACTTTTCGCACTTGTGTTAGTGTTGAAAAACCACTTTTCGCACTTGTGTTAGTGTTGAAAAACCACTTTTCGCACTTGTGTTGGTGCAGGAAACCACTTTTGCACTTGTATTAGTGTGGAAAAAACACTTTTTGCACTTGTGATAGTGTTGAAAAACCACTTTTCGCACTTGTGTTAGTGTTGAAAAACCACTTTTTGCACTTGTGTTGGTGCAGGAAACCACTTTTGCACTTGTATTAGTGTGGAAAAACCACTTTTCGCACTTGTGTTAGTGTTGAAAAACCACTTTTCGCACTTGTGTTAGTGTTGAAAAACCACTTTTCGCACTTGTGTTAGTGTTGAAAAACCACCTTTCGCACTTGTGTTGGTGCAGGAAACCACTTTTGCACTTGTGTTAGTGTGGAAAAAACACTTTTCGCACTTGTGTTAGTGTTGAAAAACCACTTTTCGCACTTGTGTTAGTGTTGAAAAACCACTTTTCGCACTTGTGTTGGTGCAGGAAACCACTTTTGCACTTGTGTTAGTGTGGAAAAAAACAGTTTTCGCACTTGTGTTAGTGTTGAAAAACCACTTTTCGCACTTGTGTTAGTGTTGAAAAACCACTTTTCGCACTTGTGTTAGTGTTGAAAAACCACTTTTCGCACTTGTGTTGGTGCAGGAAACCACTTTTGCACTTGTATTAGTGTGGAAAAACCACTTTTCGCACTTGTGTTAGTGTTGAAAAACCACTTTTCGCACTTGTGTTAGTGTTGAAAAACCACTTTTCACACTTGTGTTAGTGTTGAAAAACCACATTTCGCACTTGTGTTGGTGCAGAAAACCACTTTTGCACTTGTATTAGTGTGGAAAAAACACTTTTTGCACTTGTGATAGTGCTGAAAAACCACTTTTCACACTTGTGTTAGTGTTGAAAAACCACTTTTCGCACTTGTGTTGGTGCAGGAAACCACTTTTGCACTTGTATTAGTGTGGAAAAACCACTTTTCTCACTTGTGTTAGTGTTGAAAAACCACTTTTCGCACTTGTGTTAGTGTTGAAAAACCACTTTTCGCACGTGTGTTAGTGTTGAAAAACCACTTTTCGCACTTGTGTTGGTGCAGGAAACCACTTTTGCACTTGTGTTAGTGTGGAAAAAACACTTTTCGCACTTGTGTTAGTGTTGAAAAACCACTTTTCGCACTTGTGTTAGTGTTGAAAAACCACTTTTCGCACTTGTGTTAGTGTTGAAAAACCACTTTTCGCACTTGTGTTGGTGCAGGAAACCACTTTTGCACTTGTATTAGTGTGGAAAAACCACTTTTTGCACTTGTGTTAGTGTTGAAAAACCACTTTTCGCACTTGTGTTAGTGTTGAAAAACCACTTTTCACACTTGTGTTAGTGTTGAAAAACCACATTTCGCACTTGTGTTGGTGCAGAAAACCACTTTTGCACTTGTATTAGTGTGGAAAAAACACTTTTTGCACTTGTGATAGTGCTGAAAAACCACTTTTCGCACTTGTGTTAGTGTTGAAAAACCACTTTTCGCACTTGTGTTGGTGCAGGAAACCACTTTTGCACTTGTATTAGTCTGGAAAAACCACTTTTCGCACTTGTGTTAGTGTGGAAAAACCACTTTTCGCACTTGTGTTAGTGTTGAAAAACCACTTTTCGCACTTGTGTTAGTGTTGAAAAACCACTTTTCGCACTTGTGTTAGTGTTGAAAAACCACTTTTCGCACTTGTGTTGGTGCAGGAAACCACTTTTGCACTTGTGTTAGTGTGGAAAAAACACTTTTCCCACTTGTGTTAGTGTTGAAAAACCACTTTTCGTACTTGTGTTAGTGTTGAAAAACCACTTTTCGCACTTGTGTTGGTGCAGGAAACCACTTTTGCACTTGTATTAGTGTGGGAAAAACATTTTTCGCACTTGTGTTAGTGTTGAAAAACCACTTTTCGCACTTGTGTTAGTGTTGAAAAACCACATTTCGCACTTGTGTTAGTGTTGAAAAACCACTTTTCACACTTGTGTTGGTGCAGGAAACCACTTTTGCACTTGTATTAGTGTGGAAAAAAACACTTTTCGCACTTGTGTTAGTGTTGAAAAACCACTTTTCGCACTTGTGTTAGTGTTGAAAAACCACTTTTCGCACTTGTGTTAGTGTTGAAAAACCACTTTTCGCACTTGTGTTGGTGCAGGAAACCACTTTTGCACTTGTATTAGTGTGGGAAAAACATTTTTCGCACTTGTGTTAGTGTTGAAAAACCACTTTTCGCACTTGTGTTAGTGTTGAAAAACCACATTTCGCACTTGTGTTAGTGTTGAAAAACCACTTTTCGCACTTGTGTTGGTGCAGGAAACCACTTTTGCACTTGTATTAGTGTGGAAAAAACACTTTTCGCACTTGTGTTAATGTTGAAAAACCACTTTTCGCACTTGTGTTAGTGTTGAAAAACCACTTTTTGCACTTGTGTTGGTGCAGGAAACCACTTTTGCACTTGTATTAGTGTGGAAAAAACACTTTTCGCACTTGTGTTAATGTTGAAAAACCACTTTTCGCACTTGTGTTAGTGTTGAAAAACCACTTTTCGCACTTGTGTTAGTGTTGAAAAACCACTTTTCGCACTTGTGTTGGTGCAGGAAACCACTTTTGCACTTGTATTAGTGTGGCAAAACCACTTTTCGCACTTGTGTTAGTGTTGAAAAACCACTTTTCGCACTTGTGTTAGTGTTGAAAAACCACTTTTCGCACTTGTGTTAGTGTTGAAAAACCACTTTTCACACTTGTGTTGGTGCAGGAAACCACTTTTGCACTTGTATTAGTGTGGAAAAAACACTTTTTGCACTTGTGATAGTGTTGAAAAACCACTTTTCGCACTTGTGTTAGTGTTGAAAAACCACTTTTTGCACTTGTGTTGGTGCAGGAAACCACTTTTGCACTTGTATTAGTGTGGAAAAACCACTTTTCGCACTTGTGTTAGTGTTGAAAAACCACTTTTCGCACTTGTGTTAGTGTTGAAAAACCACTTTTCGCACTTGTGTTAGTGTTGAAAAACCACCTTTCGCACTTGTGTTGGTGCAGGAAACCACTTTTGCACTTGTGTTAGTGTGGAAAAAACACTTTTCGCACTTGTGTTAGTGTTGAAAAACCACTTTTCGCACTTGTGTTAGTGTTGAAAAACCACTTTTCGCACTTGTGTTGGTGCAGGAAACCACTTTTGCACTTGTGTTAGTGTGGAAAAAACACTTTTCGCACTTGTGTTAGTGTTGAAAAACCACTTTTCGCACTTGTGTTAGTGTTGAAAAACCACTTTTCGCACTTGTGTTAGTGTTGAAAAACCACTTTTCGCACTTGTGTTGGTGCAGGAAACCACTTTTGCACTTGTATTAGTGTGGAAAAACCACTTTTCGCACTTGTGTTAGTGTTGAAAAACCACTTTTCGCACTTGTGTTAGTGTTGAAAAACCACTTTTCACACTTGTGTTAGTGTTGAAAAACCACATTTCGCACTTGTGTTGGTGCAGAAAACCACTTTTGCACTTGTATTAGTGTGGAAAAAACACTTTTTGCACTTGTGATAGTGCTGAAAAACCACTTTTCACACTTGTGTTAGTGTTGAAAAACCACTTTTCGCACTTGTGTTGGTGCAGGAAACCACTTTTGCACTTGTATTAGTGTGGAAAAACCACTTTTCTCACTTGTGTTAGTGTTGAAAAACCACTTTTCGCACTTGTGTTAGTGTTGAAAAACCACTTTTCGCACGTGTGTTAGTGTTGAAAAACCACTTTTCGCACTTGTGTTGGTGCAGGAAACCACTTTTGCACTTGTATTAATGTGGAAAACACACTTTTCACACTTGTGTTAGTGTTGAAAAACCACTTTTCGCACTTGTGTTAGTGTTGAAAAACCACTTTTCGCACTTGTGTTAGTGTTGAAAAACCACTTTTCGCACTTGTGTTGGTGCAGGAAACCACTTTTGCACTTGTACTAGTGTGGAAAAACCACTTTTCGCACTTGTGTTAGTGTTGAAAAACCACTTTTTGCACTTGTGTTAGTGTTGAAAAACCACTTTTCGCACTTGTGTTGGTGCAGGAAAACCACTTTTGCACTTGTATTAGTGTGGAAAAACCACTTTTCGCACTTGTGTTAGTGTTGAAAAACCACTTTTCGCACTTGTGTTGGTGTTGAAAAACCACTTTTCGCACTTGTGTTAGTGTTGAAAAACCACTTTTCGCACTTGTGTTGGTGCAGGAAACCACTTTTGCACTTGTATTAGTGTGGAAAAAACACTTTTTGCACTTGTGTTAGTGTTGAAAAACCACTTTTTGCACTTGTGTTAGTGTTGAAAAACCATTTTTCGCACTTGTGTTAGTGTTGAAAAACCACTTTTCGCACTTGTGTTGGTGCAGGAAACCACTTTTGCACTTGTATTAGTGTGGAAAAAACACTTTTTGCACTTGTGATAATGTTGAAAAACCACTTTTTGCACTTGTGTTAGTCTTGAAAAACCACTTTTCGCACTTGTGTTAGTGTTGAAAAACAACTTTTCGCACTTGTGTTGGTGCAGGAAACCACTTTTGCACTTGTATTAGTGTGGAAAAACCACTTTTCGCACTTCTGTTAGTGTTGAAAAACCACTTTTCGCACTTGTGTTAGTGTTGAAAAACCACTTTTCGCACTTGTGTTGGTGCAGGAAACCACTTTTGCACTTGTATTAGTGTGGAAAAAACACTTTTTGCACTTGTGTTAGTGTTGAAAAACCACTTTTTGCACTTGTGTTAGTGTTGAAAAACCACTTTTCGCACTTGTGTTGGTGCAGGAAACCACTTTTGCACTTGTATTGGTGTGGAAAAACCACTTTTCGCACTTGTGTTAGTGTTGAAAAACCACTTTTCGCACTTGTGTTAGTGTTGAAAAACCACTTTTCGCACTTGTGTTAGTGTTGAAAAACCACTTTTCGCACTTGTGTTGGTGCAGGAAACCACTTTTGCACTTGTATTAGTGTGGAAAAACCACTTTTCGCACTTGTGTTAGTGTTGAAAAACCACTTTTCGCACTTGTGTTAGTGTTGAAAAACCACTTTTCGCACTTGTGTTGGTGCAGGAAACCACTTTTGCACTTGTATTAGTGTGGAAAAAACACTTTTTGCACTTGTGTTAGTGTTGAAAAACCACTTTTTGCACTTGTGTTAGTGTTGAAAAACCACTTTTCGCACTTGTGTTGGTGCAGGAAACCACTTTTGCACTTGTATTGGTGTGGAAAAACCACTTTTCGCACTTGTGTTAGTGTTGAAAAACCACTTTTCGCACTTGTGTTAGTGTTGAAAAACCACTTTTCGCACTTGTGTTAGTGTTGAAAAACCACTTTTCGCACTTGTGTTAGTGTTGAAAAACCACTTTTCGCACTTGTGTTAGTGTTGAAAAACCACTTTTCGCACTTGTGTTAGTGTTGAAAAACCACTTTTCGCACTTGTGTTGGTGCAGGAAACCACTTTTGCACTTGTGTTAGTGTGGAAAAAACACTTTTCCCACTTGTGTTAGTGTTGAAAAACCACTTTTCGTACTTGTGTTAGTGTTGAAAAACCACTTTTCGCACTTGTGTTGGTGCAGGAAACCACTTTTGCACTTGTATTAGTGTGGGAAAAACATTTTTCGCACTTGTGTTAGTGTTGAAAAACCACTTTTCGCACTTGTGTTAGTGTTGAAAAACCACATTTCGCACTTGTGTTAGTGTTGAAAAACCACTTTTCACACTTGTGTTGGTGCAGGAAACCACTTTTGCACTTGTATTAGTGTGGAAAAAACACTTTTCGCACTTGTGTTAGTGTTGAAAAACCACTTTTCGCACTTGTGTTAGTGTTGAAAAACCACTTTTCGCACTTGTGTTAGTGTTGAAAAACCACTTTTCGCACTTGTGTTGGTGCAGGAAACCACTTTTGCACTTGTATTAGTGTGGGAAAAACATTTTTCGCACTTGTGTTAGTGTTGAAAAACCACTTTTCGCACTTGTGTTAGTGTTGAAAAACCACATTTCGCACTTGTGTTAGTGTTGAAAAACCACTTTTCGCACTTGTGTTGGTGCAGGAAACCACTTTTGCACTTGTATTAGTGTGGAAAAAACACTTTTCGCACTTGTGTTAATGTTGAAAAACCACTTTTCGCACTTGTGTTAGTGTTGAAAAACCACTTTTTGCACTTGTGTTGGTGCAGGAAACCACTTTTGCACTTGTATTAGTGTGGAAAAAACACTTTTCGCACTTGTGTTAATGTTGAAAAACCACTTTTCGCACTTGTGTTAGTGTTGAAAAACCACTTTTCGCACTTGTGTTAGTGTTGAAAAACCACTTTTCGCACTTGTGTTGGTGCAGGAAACCACTTTTGCACTTGTATTAGTGTGGCAAAACCACTTTTCGCACTTGTGTTAGTGTTGAAAAACCACTTTTCGCACTTGTGTTAGTGTTGAAAAACCACTTTTCGCACTTGTGTTAGTGTTGAAAAACCACTTTTCACACTTGTGTTGGTGCAGGAAACCACTTTTGCACTTGTATTAGTGTGGAAAAAACACTTTTTGCACTTGTGATAGTGTTGAAAAACCACTTTTCGCACTTGTGTTAGTGTTGAAAAACCACTTTTTGCACTTGTGTTGGTGAAGGAAACCACTTTTGCACTTGTTTTAGTGTGGAAAAACCACTTTTCGCACTTGTGTTAGTGTTGAAAAACCACTTTTCGCACTTGTGTTAGTGTTGAAAAACCACTTTTCGCACTTGTGTTAGTGTTGAAAAACCACCTTTCGCACTTGTGTTGGTGCAGGAAACCACTTTTGCACTTGTGTTAGTGTGGAAAAAACACTTTTCGCACTTGTGTTAGTGTTGAAAAACCACTTTTCGCACTTGTGTTAGTGTTGAAAAACCACTTTTCGCACTTGTGTTGGTGCAGGAAACCACTTTTGCACTTGTGTTAGTGTGGAAAAAACACTTTTCGCACTTGTGTTAGTGTTGAAAAACCACTTTTCGCACTTGTGTTAGTGTTGAAAAACCACTTTTCGCACTTGTGTTAGTGTTGAAAAACCACTTTTCGCACTTGTGTTGGTGCAGGAAACCACTTTTGCACTTGTATTAGTGTGGAAAAACCACTTTTCGCACTTGTGTTAGTGTTGAAAAACCACTTTTCGCACTTGTGTTAGTGTTGAAAAACCACTTTTCACACTTGTGTTAGTGTTGAAAAACCACATTTCGCACTTGTGTTGGTGCAGAAAACCACTTTTGCACTTGTATTAGTGTGGAAAAAACACTTTTTGCACTTGTGATAGTGCTGAAAAACCACTTTTCACACTTGTGTTAGTGTTGAAAAACCACTTTTCGCACTTGTGTTGGTGCAGGAAACCACTTTTGCACTTGTATTAGTGTGGAAAAACCACTTTTCTCACTTGTGTTAGTGTTGAAAAACCACTTTTCGCACTTGTGTTAGTGTTGAAAAACCACTTTTCGCACGTGTGTTAGTGTTGAAAAACCACTTTTCGCACTTGTGTTGGTGCAGGAAACCACTTTTGCACTTGTATTAATGTGGAAAACACACTTTTCACACTTGTGTTAGTGTTGAAAAACCACTTTTCGCACTTGTGTTAGTGTTGAAAAACCACTTTTCGCACTTGTGTTAGTGTTGAAAAACCACTTTTCGCACTTGTGTTGGTGCAGGAAACCACTTTTGCACTTGTACTAGTGTGGAAAAACCACTTTTCGCACTTGTGTTAGTGTTGAAAAACCACTTTTTGCACTTGTGTTAGTGTTGAAAAACCACTTTTCGCACTTGTGTTGGTGCAGGAAAACCACTTTTGCACTTGTATTAGTGTGGAAAAACCACTTTTCGCACTTGTGTTAGTGTTGAAAAACCACTTTTCGCACTTGTGTTGGTGTTGAAAAACCACTTTTCGCACTTGTGTTAGTGTTGAAAAACCACTTTTCGCACTTGTGTTGGTGCAGGAAACCACTTTTGCACTTGTATTAGTGTGGAAAAAACACTTTTTGCACTTGTGTTAGTGTTGAAAAACCACTTTTTGCACTTGTGTTAGTGTTGAAAAACCATTTTTCGCACTTGTGTTAGTGTTGAAAAACCACTTTTCGCACTTGTGTTGGTGCAGGAAACCACTTTTGCACTTGTATTAGTGTGGAAAAAACACTTTTTGCACTTGTGATAATGTTGAAAAACCACTTTTTGCACTTGTGTTAGTCTTGAAAAACCACTTTTCGCACTTGTGTTAGTGTTGAAAAACAACTTTTCGCACTTGTGTTGGTGCAGGAAACCACTTTTGCACTTGTATTAGTGTGGAAAAACCACTTTTCGCACTTCTGTTAGTGTTGAAAAACCACTTTTCGCACTTGTGTTAGTGTTGAAAAACCACTTTTCGCACTTGTGTTGGTGCAGGAAACCACTTTTGCACTTGTATTAGTGTGGAAAAAACACTTTTTGCACTTGTGTTAGTGTTGAAAAACCACTTTTTGCACTTGTGTTAGTGTTGAAAAACCACTTTTCGCACTTGTGTTGGTGCAGGAAACCACTTTTGCACTTGTATTGGTGTGGAAAAACCACTTTTCGCACTTGTGTTAGTGTTGAAAAACCACTTTTCGCACTTGTGTTAGTGTTGAAAAACCACTTTTCGCACTTGTGTTAGTGTTGAAAAACCACTTTTCGCACTTGTGTTGGTGCAGGAAACCACTTTTGCACTTGTATTAGTGTGGAAAAACCACTTTTCGCACTTGTGTTAGTGTTGAAAAACCACTTTTCGCACTTGTGTTAGTGTTGAAAAACCACTTTTCGCACTTGTGTTGGTGCAGGAAACCACTTTTGCACTTGTATTAGTGTGGAAAAAACACTTTTTGCACTTGTGTTAGTGTTGAAAAACCAATTTTTGCACTTGTGTTAGTGTTGAAAAACCACTTTTCGCACTTGTGTTGGTGCAGGAAACCACTTTTGCACTTGTATTGGTGTGGAAAAACCACTTTTCGCACTTGTGTTAGTGTTGAAAAACCACTTTTCGCACTTGTGTTAGTGTTGAAAAACCACTTTTCGCACTTGTGTTAGTGTTGAAAAACCACTTTTCGCACTTGTGTTGGTGCAGGAAACCACTTTTGCACTTGTATTAGTGTGGAAAAACCACTTTTCGCACTTGTGTTAGTGTTGAAAAACCACTTTTCGCACTTGTGTTAGTGTTGAAAAACCACTTTTCGCACTTGTGTTAGTGTTGAAAAACAACTTTTCGCACTTGTGTTGGTGCAGGAAACCACTTTTGCACTTGTATTAGTGTGGAAAAACCACTTTTCGCACTTGTGTTAGTGTTGAAAAACCACTTTTCGCACTTGTGTTAGTGTTGAAAAACCACTTTTCGCACTTGTGTTGGTGCAGGAAACCACTTTTTCACTTGTATTAGTGTAGAAAAAAACACTTTTTACACTTGTGTTAGTGTTGAAAAACCACTTTTTGCACTTGTGTTAGTGTTGAAAAACCACTTTTCGCACTTGTGTTGGTGCAGGAAACCACTTTTGCACTTGTATTGGTGTGGAAAAAACCACTTTTCGCACTTGTGTTAGTGTTGAAAAACCACTTTTCGCACTTGTGTTAGTGTTGAAAAACCACTTTTCGCACTTGTGTTAGTGTTGAAAAACCACTTTTGGCACTTGTGTTGGTGCAGGAAACCACTTTTGCACTTGTATTAGTGTGGAAAAACCACTTTTCGCACTTGTGTTAGTGTTGAAAAACCACTTTTCGCACTTGTGTTAGTGTTGAAAAACCACTTTTCGCATTTGTGTTAGTGTTGAAAAACCACTTTTCGCACTTGTGTTGGTGCAGGAAACCACTTTTGCACTTGTATTAGTGTGGAAAAAACACTTTTCGCACTTGTGTTAGTGTTGAAAAACCACTTTTCGCACTTGTGTTAGTGTTGAAAAACCACTTTTCGCACTTGTGTTGGTGTTGAAAAACCACTTTTCGCACTTGTGTTGGTGCAGGAAACCACTTTTGCACTTGTGTTAGTGTGGAAGAAACACTTTTCGTACTTGTGTTAGTGTTGAAAAACCACTTTTCGCACTTGTGTTGGTGCAGGAAACCACTTTTGCACTTGTATTAGTGTGGGAAAAACATTTTTCGCACTTGTGTTAGTGTTGAAAAACCACTTTTCGCACTTGTGTTAGTGTTGAAAAACCACATTTCGCACTTGTGTTGGTGTTGAAAAACCACTTTTCGCACTTGTGTTGGTGCAGGAAACCACTTTTGCACTTGTATTAGTGTGGAAAAAACACTTTTCGCACTTGTGTTAATGTTGCAAAAACCACTTTTCGCACTTGTGTTAGTGTTGAAAAACCACTTTTCGCACTTGTGTTGGTGCAGGAAACCACTTTTGCACTTGTATTAGTGTGGAAAAAACACTTTTCGCACTTGTGTTAATGTTGAAAAACCACTTTTCGCACTTGTGTTAGTGTTGAAAAACCACTTTTCGCACTTGTGTTAGTGTTGAAAAACCACTTTTTGCACTTGTGTTGGTGCAGGAAACCACTTTTGCACTTGTATTAGTGTGGAAAAACCACTTTTCGCACTTGTGTTAGTGTTGAAAAACCACTTTTCGCACTTGTGTTAGTGTTGAAAAACCACTTTTCGCACTTGTGTTAGTGTTGAAAAACCACTTTTCGCACTTGTGTTGGTGCAGGAAACCACTTTTGCACTTGTATTAGTGTGGAAAAAACACTTTTTGCACTTGTGATAGTGTTGAAAAACCACTTTTCGCACTTGTGTTAGTGTTGAAAAACCACTTTTTGCACTTGTGTTGGTGCAGGAAACCACTTTTGCACTTGTATTAGTGTGGAAAAACCACTTTTCGCACTTGTGTTAGTGTTGAAAAACCACTTTTCGCACTTGTGTTAGTGTTGAAAAACCACTTTTCGCACTTGTGTTAGTGTTGAAAAACCACCTTTCGCACTTGTGTTAGTGTTGAAAAACCACATTTCGCACTTGTGTTGGTGCAGAAAACCACTTTTGCACTTGTATTAGTGTGGAAAAACCACTTTTCGCACTTGTGTTAGTGTTGAAAAACCACTTTTCGCACTTGTGTTAGTGTTGAAAAACCACTTTTCGCACTTGTGTTAGTGTTGAAAAACCACTTTTCGCACTTCTGTTAGTGTTGAAAAACCACTTTTCGCACTTGTGTTGGTGCAGGAAACCACTTTTGCACTTGTATTAGTGTGGAAAAACCACTTTTCGCACTTGTGTTAGTGTTGAAAAACCACTTTTCGCACTTGTGTTAGTGTTGAAAAACCACTTTTCGCACTTGTGTTAGTGTTGAAAAACCACTTTTCGCACTTGTGTTGGTGCAGGAAACCACTTTTGCACTTGTGTTAGTGTGGAAAAAACACTTTTCGCACTTGTGTTAGTGTTGAAAAACCACTTTTCGCACTTGTGTTAGTGTTGAAAAACCACTTTTCGCACTTGTGTTGGTGCAGGAAACCACTTTTGCACTTGTGTTAGTGTGGAAAAAACACTTTTCGCACTTGTGTTAGTGTTGAAAAACCACTTTTCGCACTTGTGTTAGTGTTGAAAAACCACTTTTCCCACTTGTGTTAGTGTTGAAAAACCACTTTTCGCACTTGTGTTGGTGCAGGAAACCACTTTTGCACTTGTATTAGTGTGGAAAAACCACTTTTCGCACTTGTGTTAGTGTTGAAAAACCACTTTTCGCACTTGTGTTAGTGTTGAAAAACCACTTTTCACACTTGTGTTAGTGTTGAAAAACCACATTTCGCACTTGTGTTGGTGCAGAAAACCACTTTTGCACTTGTATTAGTGTGGAAAAAACACTTTTTGCACTTGTGATAGTGCTGAAAAACCACTTTTCGCACTTGTGTTAGTGTTGAAAAACCACTTTTCGCACTTGTGTTGGTGCAGGAAACCACTTTTGCACTTGTATTAGTGTGGAAAAACCACTTTTCGCACTTGTGTTAGTGTGGAAAAACCACTTTTCGCACTTGTGTTAGTGTTGAAAAACCACTTTTCGCACTTGTGTTAGTGTTGAAAAACCACTTTTCGCACTTGTGTTAGTGTTGAAAAACCACTTTTCGCACTTGTGTTGGTGCAGGAAACCACTTTTGCACTTGTGTTAGTGTGGAAAAAACACTTTTCGCACTTGTGTTAGTGTTGAAAAACCACTTTTTGTACTTGTGTTAGTGTTGAAAAACCACTTTTCGCACTTGTGTTGGTGCAGGAAACCACTTTTGCACTTGTATTAGTGTGGGAAAAACATTTTTCGCACTTGTGTTAGTGTTGAAAAACCACTTTTCGCACTTGTGTCAGTGTTGAAAAACCACATTTCGCACTTGTGTTAGTGTTGAAAAACCACTTTTCACACTTGTGTTGGTGCAGGAAACCACTTTTGCACTTGTATTAGTGTGGAAAAAACACTTTTCGCACTTGTGTTAGTGTTGAAAAACCACTTTTCGCACTTGTGTTAGTGTTGAAAAACCACTTTTCGCACCTGTGTTAGTGTTGAAAAACCACTTTTCGCACTTGTGTTGGTGCAGGAAACCACTTTTGCACTTGTATTAGTGTGGGAAAAACATTTTTCGCACTTGTGTTAGTGTTGAAAAACCACTTTTCGCACTTGTGTTAGTGTTGAAAAACCACATTTCGCACTTGTGTTAGTGTTGAAAAACCACTTTTCGCACTTGTGTTGGTGCAGGAAACCACTTTTGCACTTGTATTAGTGTGGAAAAAACACTTTTCGCACTTGTGTTAATGTTGAAAAACCACTTTTCACACTTGTGTTAGTGTTGAAAAACCACTTTTTGCACTTGTGTTGGTGCAGGAAACCACTTTTGCACTTGTATTAGTGTGGAAAAAACACTTTTCGCACTTGTGTTAATGTTGAAAAACCACTTTTCGCACTTGTGTTAGTGTTGAAAAACCACTTTTCGCACTTGTGTTAGTGTTGAAAAACCACTTTTCGCACTTGTGTTGGTGCAGGAAACCACTTTTGCACTTGTATTAGTGTGGAAAAAACACTTTTCGCACTTGTGTTAGTGTTGAAAAACCACTTTTCGCACTTGTGTTAGTGTTGAAAAACCACTTTTCGCACTTGTGTTAGTGTTGAAAAACCACTTTTCGCACTTGTGTTGGTGCAGGAAACCACTTTTGCACTTGTGTTAGTGTTGAAAACCACTTTTCGCACTTGTGTTAGTGTTGAAAAACCACTTTTCGCACTTGTGTTAGTGTTGAAAAACCACTTTTCGCACTTGTGTTAGTGTTGAAAAACCACCTTTCGCACTTGTGTTGGTGCAGGAAACCACTTTTGCACTTGTGTTAGTGTGGAAAAAACACTTTTCGCACTTGTGTTAGTGTTGAAAAACCACTTTTCGCACTTGTGTTAGTGTTGAAAAACCACTTTTCGCACTTGTGTTGGTGCAGGAAACCACTTTTGCACTTGTGTTAGTGTGGAAAAAACACTTTTCGCACTTGTGTTAGTGTTGAAAAACCACTTTTCGCACTTGTGTTAGTGTTGAAAAAACTACTTTTCGCACTTGTGTTAGTGTTGAAAAACCACTTTTCGCACTTGTGTTGGTGCAGGAAACCACTTTTGCACTTGTATTAGTGTGGAAAAACCACTTTTCGCACTTGTGTTAGTGTTGAAAAACCACTTTTCGCACTTGTGTTAGTGTTGAAAAACCACTTTTCACACTTGTGTTAGTGTTGAAAAACCACATTTCGCACTTGTGTTGGTGCAGAAAACCACTTTTGCACTTGTATTAGTGTGGAAAAAACACTTTTTGCACTTGTGATAGTGCTGAAAAACCACTTTTCACACTTGTGTTAGTGTTGAAAAACCACTTTTCGCACTTGTGTTGGTGCAGGAAACCACTTTTGCACTTGTATTAGTGTGGAAAAACCACTTTTCTCACTTGTGTTAGTGTGAAAAACCACTTTTCGCACTTGTGTTAGTGTTGAAAAACCACTTTTCGCACGTGTGTTAGTGTTGAAAAACCACTTTTCGCACTTGTGTTGGTGCAGGAAACCA
This sequence comes from Myxine glutinosa, assembly GCF_964187855.1. Classification (NCBI taxonomy): domain Eukaryota; kingdom Metazoa; phylum Chordata; class Myxini; order Myxiniformes; family Myxinidae; genus Myxine; species Myxine glutinosa. The sequence goes on along the minus strand of NW_027617604.1, from coordinate 20,059 downwards.
CTTTTGCACTTGTATTAATGTGGAAAACACACTTTTCACACTTGTGTTAGTGTTGAAAAACCACTTTTCGCACTTGTGTTAGTGTTGAAAAACCACTTTTCGCACTTGTGTTAGTGTTGAAAAACCACTTTTCGCACTTGTGTTGGTGCAGGAAACCACTTTTGCACTTGTACTAGTGTGGAAAAACCACTTTTCGCACTTGTGTTAGTGTTGAAAAAACCACTTTTCGCACTTGTGTTAGTGTTGAAAAACCACTTTTCGCACTTGTGTTGGTGCAGGAAAAACCACTTTTGCACTTGTATTAGTGTGGAAAAAAAAACCACTTTTCGCACTTGTGTTAGTGTTGAAAAACCACTTTTCGCACTTGTGTTGGTGTTGAAAAACCACTTTTCGCACTTGTGTTAGTGTTGAAAAAACCACTTTTCGCACTTGTGTTGGTGCAGGAAACCACTTTTGCACTTGTATTAGTGTGGAAAAAACACTTTTTGCACTTGTGTTAGTGTTGAAAAACCACTTTTTGCACTTGTGTTAGTGTTGAAAAACCACTTTTCGCACTTGTGTTAGTGTTGAAAAACCACTTTTCGCACTTGTGTTGGTGCAGGAAACCACTTTTGCACTTGTATTAGTGTGGAAAAAACACTTTTTGCACTTGTGATAATGTTGAAAAACCACTTTTTGCACTTGTGTTAGTCTTGAAAAACCACTTTTCGCACTTGTGTTAGTGTTGAAAAACAACTTTTCGCACTTGTGTTGGTGCAGGAAACCACTTTTGCACTTGTATTAGTGTGGAAAAACCACTTTTCGCACTTCTGTTAGTGTTGAAAAACCACTTTTCGCACTTGTGTTGGTGCAGGAAACCACTTTTGCACTTGTATTAGTGTGGAAAAAACACTTTTTGCACTTGTGTTAGTGTTGAAAAACCACTTTTTGCACTTGTGTTAGTGTTGAAAAACCACTTTTCGCACTTGTGTTGGTGCAGGAAACCACTTTTGCACTTGTATTGGTGTGGAAAAAACCACTTTTCGCACTTGTGTTAGTGTTGAAAAACCACTTTTCGCACTTGTGTTAGTGTTGAAAAACCACTTTTCGCACTTGTGTTAGTGTTGAAAAACCACTTTTCGCACTTGTGTTGGTGCAGGAAACCACTTTTGCACTTGTATTAGTGTGGAAAAACCACTTTTCGCACTTGTGTTAGTGTTGAAAAACCACTTTTCGCACTTGTGTTAGTGTTGAAAAACCACTTTTCGCACTTGTGTTAGTGTTGAAAAACAACTTTTCGCACTTGTGTTGGTGCAGGAAACCACTTTTGCACTTGTATTAGTGTGGAAAAACCACTTTTCGCACTTGTGTTAGTGTTGAAAAACCACTTTTCGCACTTGTGTTAGTGTTGAAAAACCACTTTTCGCACTTGTGTTGGTGCAGGAAACCACTTTTTCACTTGTATTAGTGTAGAAAAAACACTTTTTGCACTTGTGTTAGTGTTGAAAAACCACTTTTTGCACTTGTGTTAGTGTTGAAAAACCACTTTTCGCACTTGTGTTGGTGCAGGAAACCACTTTTGCACTTGTATTGGTGTGGAAAAACCACTTTTCGCACTTGTGTTAGTGTTGAAAAACCACTTTTCGCACTTGTGTTAGTGTTGAAAAACCACTTTTCGCACTTGTGTTAGTGTTGAAAAAACCACTTTTGGCACTTGTGTTGGTGCAGGAAACCACTTTTGCACTTGTATTAGTGTGGAAAAACCACTTTTCGCACTTGTGTTAGTGTTGAAAAACCACTTTTCGCACTTGTGTTAGTGTTGAAAAACCACTTTTCGCATTTGTGTTAGTGTTGAAAAACCACTTTTCGCACTTGTGTTGGTGCAGGAAACCACTTTTGCACTTGTATTAGTGTGGAAAAAACACTTTTCGCACTTGTGTTAGTGTTGAAAAACCACTTTTCGCACTTGTGTTAGTGTTGAAAAACCACTTTTCGCACTTGTGTTGGTGTTGAAAAACCACTTTTCGCACTTGTGTTGGTGCAGGAAACCACTTTTGCACTTGTGTTAGTGTGGAAAAAACACTTTTCGTACTTGTGTTAGTGTTGAAAAACCACTTTTCGCACTTGTGTTGGTGCAGGAAACCAATTTTGCACTTGTATTAGTGTGGGAAAAACATTTTTCGCACTTGTGTTAGTGTTGAAAAACCACTTTTCGCACTTGTGTTAGTGTTGAAAAACCACATTTCGCACTTGTGTTGGTGTTGAAAAACCACTTTTCGCACTTGTGTTGGTGCAGGAAACCACTTTTGCACTTGTATTAGTGTGGAAAAAACACTTTTCGCACTTGTGTTAATGTTGAAAAACCACTTTTCGCACTTGTGTTAGTGTTGAAAAACCACTTTTCGCACTTGTGTTGGTGCAGGAAACCACTTTTGCACTTGTATTAGTGTGGAAAAAACACTTTTCGCACTTGTGTTAATGTTGAAAAACCACTTTTCGCACTTGTGTTAGTGTTGAAAAACCACTTTTCGCACTTGTGTTAGTGTTGAAAAACCACTTTTTGCACTTGTGTTGGTGCAGGAAACCACTTTTGCACTTGTATTAGTGTGGAAAAACCACTTTTCGCACTTGTGTTAGTGTTGAAAAACCACTTTTCGCACTTGTGTTAGTGTTGAAAAACCACTTTTCGCACTTGTGTTAGTGTTGAAAAACCACTTTTCGCACTTGTGTTGGTGCAGGAAACCACTTTTGCACTTGTATTAGTGTGGAAAAAACACTTTTTGCACTTGTGATAGTGTTGAAAAACCACTTTTCGCACTTGTGTTAGTGTTGAAAAACCACTTTTTGCACTTGTGTTGGTGCAGGAAACCACTTTTGCACTTGTATTAGTGTGGAAAAAACCACTTTTCGCACTTGTGTTAGTGTTGAAAAACCACTTTTCGCACTTGTGTTAGTATTGAAAAACCACTTTTCGCACTTGTGTTAGTGTTGAAAAAACCACTTTTCGCACTTGTGTTGGTGCAGGAAACCACTTTTGAACTTGTGTTAGTGTGGAAAAAACACTTTTCGCACTTGTGTTAGTGTTGAAAAACCACTTTTCGCACTTGTGTTAGTGTTGAAAAACCACTTTTCGCACTTGTGTTGGTGCAGGAAACCACTTTTGCACTTGTGTTAGTGTGGAAAAACACTTTTCGCACTTGTGTTAGTGTTGAAAAACCACTTTTCGCACTTGTGTTAGTGTTGAAAAACGACTTTTCGCACTTGTGTTAGTGTTGAAAAACCACTTTTCGCACTTGTGTTGGTGCAGGAAACCACTTTTGCACTTGTATTAGTGTGGAAAAACCACTTTTCGCACTTGTGTTAGTGTTGAAAAACCACTTTTCGCACTTGTGTTAGTGTTGAAAAACCACTTTTCACACTTGTGTTAGTGTTGAAAAACCACATTTCGCGCTTGTGTTGGTGCAGAAAACCACTTTTGCACTTGTATTAGTGTGGAAAAAACACTTTTTGCACTTGTGATAGTGCTGAAAAACCACTTTTCACACTTGTGTTAGTGTTGAAAAACCACTTTTCGCACTTGTGTTGGTGCAGGAAACCACTTTTGCACTTGTATTAGTGTGGAAAAACCACTTTTCGCACTTGTGTTAGTGTTGAAAAACCACTTTTCGCACTTGTGTTAGTGTTGAAAAACCACTTTTCGCACGTGTGTTAGTGTTGAAAAACCACTTTTCGCACTTGTGTTGGTGCAGGAAACCACTTTTGCACTTGTATTAGTGTGGAAAACACACTTTTGACACTTGTGTTAGTGTTGAAAAACCACTTTTCGCACTTGTGTTAGTGTTGAAAAACCACTTTTCGCACTTGTGTTAGTGTTGAAAAACCACCTTTCGCACTTGTGTTGGTGCAGGAAACCACTTTTGCACTTGTACTAGTGTGGAAAAACCACTTTTCGCACTTGTGTTAGTGTTGAAAAACCACTTTCGCACTTGTGTTAGTGTTGAAAAACCACTTTTTGCACTTGTGTTGGTGCAGGAAAACCACTTTTGCACTTGTATTAGTGTGGAAAAACCACTTTTCGCACTTGTGTTAGTGTTGAAAAACCACTTTTCGCACTTGTGTTGGTGTTGAAAAACCACTTTTCGCACTTGTGTTAGTGTTGAAAAACCACTTTTCGCACTTGTGTTGGTGCAGGAAACCACTTTTGCACTTGTATTAGTGTGGAAAAAACACTTTTTGCACTTGTGTTAGTGTTGAAAAACCACTTTTTGCACTTGTGTTAGTGTTGAAAAACCACTTTTCGCACCTGTGTTAGTGTTGAAAAACCACTTTTCGCACTTGTGTTGGTGCAGGAAACCACTTTTGCACTTGTATTAGTGTGGAAAAAACACTTTTTGCACTTGTGATAATGTTGAAAAACCACTTTTTGCACTTGTGTTAGTCTTGAAAAACCACTTTTCGCACTTGTGTTAGTGTTGAAAAACCACTTTTCGCACTTGTGTTGGTGCAGGAAACCACTTTTTCACTTGTATTAGTGCAGAAAAAACACTTTTTGCACTTGTGGTAGTGTTGAAAAACCACTTTTTGCACTTGTGTTAGTGTTGAAAAACCACTTTTCGCACTTGTGTTGGTGCAGGAAACCACTTTTGCACTTGTATTGGTGTGGAAAAACCACTTTTCGCACTTGTGTTAGTGTTGAAAAACCACTTTTCGCACTTGTGTTAGTGTTGAAAAACCACTTTTCGCACTTGTGTTAGTGTTGAAAAACCACTTTTGGCACTTGTGTTGGTGCAGGAAACCACTTTTGTACTTGTATTAGTGTGGAAAAACCACTTTTCGCACTTGTGTTAGTGTTGAAAAACCACTTTTCGCACTTGTGTTAGTGTTGAAAAACCACTTTTCGCACTTGTGTTAGTGTTGAAAAACCACTTTTCGCACTTGTGTTGGTGCAGGAAACCACTTTTGTACTTGTATTAGTGTGGAAAAAACACTTTTCGCACTTGTGTTAGTGTTGAAAAACCACTTTTCGCACTTGTGTTAGTGTTGAAAAAACACTTTTCGCACTTGTGTTTGTATTGCAAAAACCACTTTTCGCACTTGTGTTGGTGCAGGAAACCACTTTTGCACTTGTATTAGTGTGGAAAAAACACTTTTTGCACTTGTGATAGTGTTGAAAAACCACTTTTTGCACTTGTGTTAGTGTTGAAAAACCACTTTTCGCACCTGTGTTGGTGCAGGAAACCACTTTTGCACTTGTATTAGTGTGGAAAAACCACTTTTCGCACTTGTGTTAGTGTTGAAAAACCACTTTTCGCACTTGTGTTAGTGTTGAAAAACCACTTTTCGCACTTGTATTAGTGTTGAAAAACCACTTTTCGCACTTGTGTTAGTGTTGAAAAACCACTTTTCGCACTTGTGTTGGTGCAGGAAACCACTTTTGCACTTGTATTAGTGTGGAAAAAAACACTTTTCGCACTTGTGTTAGTGTTGAAAAACCACATTTCGCACTTGTGTTAGTGTTGAAAAACCACTTTTCACACTTGTGTTAGTGTTGAAAAACCACTTTTCGCACTTGTGTTGGTGCAGGAAACCACTTTTGCACTTGTATTAGTGTGGAAAAAACCACTTTTCGCACTTGTGTTAGTGTTGAAAAACAACTTTTCGCACTTGTGTTAGTGTTGAAAAACCACTTTTCGCACTTGTGTTGGTGCAGGAAACCACTTTTGCACTTGTATTAGTGTGGAAAAAACACTTTTCGCACTTATGTTAGTGTTGAAAAACCACTTTTCGCACTTGTGTTAGTGTTGAAAAACCACTTTTCGCACTTGTGTTAGTGTTGAAAAACCACTTTTCGCACTTGTGTTGGTGCAGGAACCCACTTTTGCACTTGTATGAGTGTGGAAACACCACTTTTCGCACTTGTGTTAGTGTTGAAAAACCACAATTCGCACTTGTGTTAGTGTTGAAAAAACCACTTTTCGCACTTGTGTTATTGTTGAAAAACCACTTTTCGCACTTGTGTTGGTGCAGGAAACCACTTTTGCACTTGTATATAGTGTGGAAAAAACACTTTTCGCACTTGTGTTAGTGTTGAAAAACCACTTTTCGCACTTGTGTTCGTGTTGAAAAACCACTTTTCGCACTTGTGTTGGTGCAGGAAACCACTTTTCGCACTTGTGTTGGTGTTGAAAAACCAATTTTCGCACTTGTGTTGGTGCAGGAAACCACTTTTGCACTTGTGTTAGTGTGGAAAAAACACTTTTCGTACTTGTGTTAGTGTTGAAAAACCACTTTTCGCACTTGTGTTGGTGCAGGAAACCACTTTTGCACTTGTATTAGTGTGGGAAAAACATTTTTCGCACTTGTGTTAGTGTTGAAAAACCACTTTTCGCACTTGTGTTAGTGTTGAAAAACCACATTTCGCACTTGTGTTGGTGTTGAAAAACCACTTTTCGCACTTGTGTTGGTGCAGGAAACCACTTTTGCACTTGTATTAGTGTGGAAAAAACACTTTTCGCACTTGTGTTAATGTTGAAAAACCACTTTTCGCACTTGTGTTAGTGTTGAAAAACCACTTTTCGCACTTGTGTTGGTGCAGGAAACCACTTTTGCACTTGTATTAGTGTGGAAAAAACACTTTTCGCACTTGTGTTAATGTTGAAAAACCACTTTTCGCACTTGTGTTAGTGTTGAAAAACCACTTTTCGCACTTGTGTTAGTGTTGAAAAACCACTTTTTGCACTTGTGTTGGTGCAGGAAACCACTTTTGCACTTGTATTAGTGTGGAAAAACCACTTTTCGCACTTGTGTTAGTGTTGAAAAACCACTTTTCGCACTTGTGTTAGTGTTGAAAAACCACTTTTCGCACTTGTGTTAGTGTTGAAAAACCACTTTTCGCACTTGTGTTGGTGCAGGAAACCACTTTTGCACTTGTATTAGTGTGGAAAAAACACTTTTTGCACTTGTGATAGTGTTGAAAAACCCACTTTTCGCACTTGTGTTAGTGTTGAAAAACCACTTTTTGCACTTGTGTTGGTGCAGGAAACGACTTTTGCACTTGTATTAGTGTTGAAAAACCACTTTTCGCACTTGTGTTAGTGTTGAAAAACCACTTTTCGCACTTGTGTTAGTGTTGAAAAACCACTTTTCGCACTTGTGTTGGTGCAGGAAACCACTTTTGCACTTGTGTTAGTGTGGAAAAAACACTTTTCGCACTTGTGTTAGTGTTGAAAAACCACTTTTCGCACTTGTGTTAGTGTTGAAAAACCACTTTTCGCACTTGTGTTGGTGCAGGAAACCACTTTTGCACTTGTGTTAGTGTGGAAAAAACACTTTTCGCACTTGTGTTAGTGTTGAAAAACCACTTTTCGCACTTGTGTTAGTGTTGAAAAACCACTTTTCGCACTTGTGTTAGTGTTGAAAAACCACTTTTCGCACTTGTGTTGGTGCAGGAAACCACTTTTGCACTTGTATTAGTGTGGAAAAACCACTTTTCGCACTTGTGTTAGTGTTGAAAAACCACTTTTCGCACTTGTGTTAGTGTTGAAAAAACCACTTTTCACACTTGTGTTAGTGTTGAAAAACCACATTTCGCACTTGTGTTGGTGCAGAAAACCACTTTTGCACTTGTATTAGTGTGGAAAAAACACTTTTTGCACTTGTGATAGTGCTGAAAAACCACTTTTCACACTTGTGTTAGTGTTGAAAAACCACTTTTCGCACTTGTGTTAGTGCAGGAAACCACTGTTGCACTTGTATTAGTGTGGAAAAACCACTTTTCGCACTTGTGTTAGTGTTGAAAAAACCACTTTTCGCACTTGTGTTAGTGTTGAAAAACCACTTTTCGCACGTGTGTTAGTGTTGAAAAACCACTTTTCGCACTTGTGTTGGTGCAGGAAACCACTTTTGCACTTGTATTAGTGTGGAAAACAAACTTTTCACACTTGTGTTAGTGTTGAAAAACCACTTTTCGCACTTGTGTTAGTGTTGAAAAACCACTTTTCGCACTTGTGTTAGTGTTGAAAAACCACCTTTCGCACTTGTGTTGGTGCAGGAAACCACTTTTGCACTTGTACTAGTGTGGAAAAACCACTTTTCGCACTTGTGTTAGTGTTGAAAAACCACTTTTCGCACTTGTGTTAGTGTTGAAAAACCACTTTTTGCACTTGTGTTGGTGCAGGAAAACCACTTTTGCACTTGTATTAGTGTGGAAAAACCACTTTTCGCACTTGTGTTAGTGTTGAAAAACCACTTTTCGCACTTGTGTTGGTGTTGAAAAACCACTTTTCGCACTTGTGTTAGTGTTGAAAAACCACTTTTCGCACTTGTGTTGGTGCAGGAAACCACTTTTGCACTTGTATTAGTGTGGAAAAAACACTTTTTGCACTTGTGTTAGTGTTGAAAAACCACTTTTTGCACTTGTGTTAGTGTTGAAAAACCACTTTTCGCACCTGTGTTAGTGTTGAAAAACCACTTTTCGCACTTGTGTTGGTGCAGGAAACCACTTTTGCACTTGTATTAGTGTGAAAAAACACTTTTTGCACTTGTGATAATGTTGAAAAACCACTTTTTGCACTTGTGTTAGTCTTGAAAAACCACTTTTCGCACTTGTGTTAGTGTTGAAAAACAACTTTTCGCACTTGTGTTGGTGCAGGAAACCACTTTTTCACTTGTATTAGTGCAGAAAAAACACTTTTTGCACTTGTGTTAGTGTTGAAAAACCACTTTTTGCACTTGTGTTAGTGTTGAAAAACCACTTTTCGCACTTGTGTTGGTGCAGGAAACCACTTTTGCACTTGTATTGGTGTGGAAAAACCACTTTTCGCACTTGTGTTAGTGTTGAAAAACCACTTTTCGCACTTGTGTTAGTGTTGAAAAACCACTTTTCGCACTTGTGTTAGTGTTGAAAAACCACTTTTGGCACTTGTGTTGGTGCAGGAAACCACTTTTGTACTTGTATTAGTGTGGAAAAAACCACTTTTCGCACTTGTGTTAGTGTTGAAAAACCACTTTTCGCACTTGTGTTAGTGTTGAAAAACCACTTTTCGCACTTGTGTTAGTGTTTTAAAAACCACTTTTGGCACTTGTGTTGGTGCAGGAAACCACTTTTGTACTTGTATTAGTGTGGAAAAACCACTTTTCGCACTTGTGTTAGTGTTGAAAAACCACTTTTCGCACTTGTGTTAGTGTTGAAAAACCACTTTTCGCACTTGTGTTAGTGTTGAAAAACCACTTTTCGCACTTGTGTTGGTGCAGGAAACCACTTTTGTACTTGTATTAGTGTGGAAAAAACACTTTTCGCACTTGTGTTAGTGTTGAAAAACCACTTTTCGCACTTGTGTTAGTGTTGAAAAAACACTTTTCGCACTTGTGTTTGTATTGAAAAACCACTTTTCGCACTTGTGTTGGTGCAGGAAACCACTTTTGCACTTGTATTAGTGTGGAAAAAACACTTTTTGCACTTGTGATAGTGTTGAAAAACCACTTTTTTGCACTTGTGTTAGTGTTGAAAAACCACTTTTCGCACCTGTGTTGTTGCAGGAAACCACTTTTGCACTTGTATTAGTGTGGAAAAACCACTTTCGCACTTGTGTTAGTGTTGAAAAACCACTTTTCGCACTTGTGTTAGTGTTGAAAAACCACTTTTCGCACTTGTGTTGGTGCAGGAAACCACTTTTGCACTTGTATTAGTGTGGAAAAACCACTTTTCGCACTTGTATTAGTGTGGAAAAAACACTTTCGCACTTGTGTTAATGTTGAAAAACCACTTTTCGCACTTGTGTTAGTGTTGAAAAACCACTTTTCGCACTTGTGTTAGTGTTGAAAAACCACTTTTTGCACTTGTGTTGGTGCAGGAAACCACTTTTGCACTTGTATTAGTGTGGAAAAACCACTTTTCGCACTTGTGTTAGTGTTGAAAAACCACTTTTCGCACTTGTGTTAGTGTTGAAAAAACCACTTTTCGCACTTGTGTTAGTGTTGAAAAACCACTTTTCGCACTTGTGTTGGTGCAGGAAACCACTTTTGCACTTGTATTAGTGTGGAAAAAACACTTTTTGCACTTGTGATAGTGTTGAAAAACCACTTTTCGCACTTGTGTTAGTGTTGCCACTTTTTGCACTTGTGTTGGTGCAGGAAACGACTTTTGCACTTGTATTAGTGTTGAAAAACCACTTTTCGCACTTGTGTTAGTGTTGAAAAACCACTTTTCGCACTTGTGTTAGTGTTGAAAAACCACTTTTCGCACTTGTGTTGGTGCAGGAAACCACTTTTGCACTTGTGTTAGTGTGGAAAAAACACTTTTCGCACTTGTGTTAGTGTTGAAAAACCACTTTTCGCACTTGTGTTAGTGTTGAAAAACCACTTTTCGCACTTGTGTTGGTGCAGGAAACCACTTTTGCACTTGTGTTAGTGTGGAAAAAACACTTTTCGCACTTGTGTTAGTGTTGAAAAACCACTTTTCGCACTTGTGTTAGTGTTGAAAAACCACTTTTCGCACTTGTGTTAGTGTTGAAAAACCACTTTTCGCACTTGTGTTGGTGCAGGAAACCACTTTTGCACTTGTATTAGTGTGGAAAAACCACTTTTCGCACTTGTGTTAGTGTTGAAAAACCACTTTTCGCACTTGTGTTAGTGTTGAAAAACCACTTTTCACACTTGTGTTAGTGTTGAAAAACCACATTTCGCACTTGTGTTGGTGCAGGAAACCACTTTTGCACTTGTGTTAGTGTGGAAAAACCACTTTTCGCACTTGTGTTAGTGTTGAAAAACCACTTTTCGCACTTGTGTTAGTGTTGAAAAACCACTTTTCGCACTTGTGTTAGTGTTGAAAAACCACTTTTGGCACTTGTGTTGGTGCAGGAAACCACTTTTGTACTTGTATTAGTGTGGAAAAACCACTTTTCGCACTTGTGTTAGTGTTGAAAAACCACTTTTCGCACTTGTGTTAGTGTTGAAAAACCACTTTTCGCACTTGTGTTAGTGTTGAAAAACCACTTTTGGCACTTGTGTTGGTGCAGGAAACCACTTTTGTACTTGTATTAGTGTGGAAAAACCACTTTTCGCACTTGTGTTAGTGTTGAAAAACCACTTTTCGCACTTGTGTTAGTGTTGAAAAACCACTTTTCGCACTTGTGTTAGTGTTGAAAAACCACTTTTCGCACTTGTGTTGGTGCAGGAAACCACTTTTGTACTTGTATTAGTGTGGAAAAAACACTTTTCGCACTTGTGTTAGTGTTGAAAAACCACTTTTCGCACTTGTGTTAGTGTTGAAAAAACACTTTTCGCACTTGTGTTTGTATTGAAAAACCACTTTTCGCACTTGTGTTGGTGCAGGAAACCACTTTTGCACTTGTATTAGTGTGGAAAAAACACTTTTTGCACTTGTGATAGTGTTGAAAAACCACTTTTTGCACTTGTGTTAGTGTTGAAAAACCACTTTTCGCACCTGTGTTGTTGCAGGAAACCACTTTTGCACTTGTATTAGTGTGGAAAAACCACTTTTCGCACTTGTGTTAGTGTTGAAAAACCACTTTTCGCACTTGTGTTAGTGTTGAAAAACCACTTTTCGCACTTGTGTTGGTGCAGGAAACCACTTTTGCACTTGTATTAGTGTGGAAAAACCACTTTTCGCACTTGTATTAGTGTGGAAAAAACACTTTTCGCACTTGTGTTAATGTTGAAAAACCACTTTTCGCACTTGTGTTAGTGTTGAAAAACCACTTTTCGCACTTGTGTTAGTGTTGAAAAACCACTTTTTGCACTTGTGTTGGTGCAGGAAACCACTTTTGCACTTGTATTAGTGTGGAAAAACCACTTTTCGCACTTGTGTTAGTGTTGAAAAACCACTTTTCGCACTTGTGTTAGTGTTGAAAAACCACTTTTCGCACTTGTGTTAGTGTTGAAAAACCACTTTTCGCACTTGTGTTGGTGCAGGAAACCACTTTTGCACTTGTATTAGTGTGGAAAAAACACTTTTTGCACTTGTGATAGTGTTGAAAAACCACTTTTCGCACTTGTGTTAGTGTTGAAAAACCACTTTTTGCACTTGTGTTGGTGCAGGAAACGACTTTTGCACTTGTATTAGTGTTGAAAAACCACTTTTCGCACTTGTGTTAGTGTTGAAAAACCACTTTTCGCACTTGTGTTAGTGTTGAAAAACCACTTTTCGCACTTGTGTTGGTGCAGGAAACCACTTTTGCACTTGTGTTAGTGTGGAAAAAACACTTTTCGCACTTGTGTTAGTGTTGAAAAACCACTTTTCGCACTTGTGTTAGTGTTGAAAAACCACTTTTCGCACTTGTGTTGGTGCAGGAAACCACTTTTGCACTTGTGTTAGTGTGGAAAAAACACTTTTCGCACTTGTGTTAGTGTTGAAAAACCACTTTTCGCACTTGTGTTAGTGTTGAAAAACCACTTTTCGCACTTGTGTTAGTGTTGAAAAACCACTTTTCGCACTTGTGTTGGTGGAGGAAACCACTTTTGCACTTGTATTAGTGTGGAAAAACCACTTTTCGCACTTGTGTTAGTGTTGAAAAACCACTTTTCACACTTGTGTTAGTGTTGAAAAACCACATTTCGCACTTGTGTTGGTGCAGAAAACCACTTTTGCACTTGTATTAGTGTGGAAAAAACACTTTTTGCACTTGTGATAGTGCTGAAAAACCACTTTTCACACTTGTGTTAGTGTTGAAAAACCACTTTTCGCACTTGTGTTAGTGCAGGAAACCACTGTTGCACTTGTATTAGTGTGGAAAAACCACTTTTCGCACTTGTGTTAGTGTTGAAAAACCACTTTTCGCACTTGTGTTAGTGTTGAAAAACTACTTTTCGCACGTGTGTTAGTGTTGAAAAACCACTTTTCGCACTTGTGTTGGTGCAGGAAACCACTTTTGCACTTGTATTAGTGTGGAAAACAAACTTTTCACACTTGTGTTAGTGTTGAAATACCACTTTTCGCACTTGTGTTAGTGTTGAAAAACCACTTTTCGCACTTGTGTTAGTGTTGAAAAACCACCTTTCGCACTTGTGTTGGTGCAGGAAACCACTTTTGCACTTGTACTAGTGTGGAAAAACCACTTTTCGCACTTGTGTTAGTGTTGAAAAACCACTTTTCGCACTTGTGTTAGTGTTGAAAAACCACTTTTTGCACTTGTGTTGGTGCAGGAAAACCACTTTTGCACTTGTATTAGTGTGGAAAAACCACTTTTCGCACTTGTGTTAGTGTTGAAAAACCACTTTTCGCACTTGTGTTGGTGTTGAAAAACCACTTTTCGCACTTGTGTTAGTGTTGAAAAACCACTTTTCGCACTTGTGTTGGTGCAGGAAACCACTTTTGCACTTGTATTAGTGTGGAAAAAACACTTTTTGCACTTGTGTTAGTGTTGAAAAACCACTTTTTGCACTTGTGTTAGTGTTGAAAAACCACTTTTCGCACCTGTGTTAGTGTTGAAAAACCACTTTTCGCACTTGTGTTGGTGCAGGAAACCACTTTTGCACTTGTATTAGTGTGGAAAAAACACTTTTTGCACTTGTGATAATGTTGAAAAACCACTTTTTGCACTTGTGTTAGTCTTGAAAAACCACTTTTCGCACTTGTGTTAGTGTTGAAAAACAACTTTTCGCACTTGTGTTGGTGCAGGAAACCACTTTTTCACTTGTATTAGTGCAGAAAAAACACTTTTTGCACTTGTGTTAGTGTTGAAAAACCACTTTTTGCACTTGTGTTAGTGTTGAAAAACCACTTTTCGCACTTGTGTTGGTGCAGGAAACCACTTTTGCACTTGTATTGGTGTGGAAAAACCACTTTTCGCACTTGTGTTAGTGTTGAAAAACCACTTTTCGCACTTGTGTTAGTGTTGAAAAACCACTTTTCGCACTTGTGTTAGTGTTGAAAAACCACTTTTGGCACTTGTGTTGGTGCAGGAAACCACTTTTGTACTTGTATTAGTGTGGAAAAACCACTTTTCGCACTTGTGTTAGTGTTGAAAAACCACTTTTCGCACTTGTGTTAGTGTTGAAAAACCACTTTTCGCACTTGTGTTAGTGTTGAAAAACCACTTTTGGCACTTGTGTTGGTGCAGGAAACCACTTTTGTACTTGTATTAGTGTGGAAAAACCACTTTTCGCACTTGTGTTAGTGTTGAAAAACCACTTTTCGCACTTGTGTTAGTGTTGAAAAACCACTTTTCGCACTTGTGTTAGTGTTGAAAAACCACTTTTCGCACTTGTGTTGGTGCAGGAAACCACTTTTGTACTTGTATTAGTGTGGAAAAAACACTTTTCGCACTTGTGTTAGTGTTGAAAAACCACTTTTCGCACTTGTGTTAGTGTTGAAAAAACACTTTTCGCACTTGTGTTTGTATTGAAAAACCACTTTTCGCACTTGTGTTAGTGTTGAAAAACAACTTTTCGCACTTGTGTTGGTGCAGGAAACCACTTTTTCACTTGTATTAGTGCAGAAAAAACACTTTTTGCACTTGTGTTAGTGTTGAAAAACCACTTTTTGCACTTGTGTTAGTGTTGAAAAACCACTTTTCGCACTTGTGTTGGTGCAGGAAACCACTTTTGCACTTGTATTGGTGTGGAAAAACCACTTTTCGCACTTGTGTTAGTGTTGAAAAACCACTTTTCGCACTTGTGTTAGTGTTGAAAAACCACTTTTCGCACTTGTGTTAGTGTTGAAAAACCACTTTTGGCACTTGTGTTGGTGCAGGAAACCACTTTTGTACTTGTATTAGTGTGGAAAAACCACTTTTCGCACTTGTGTTAGTGTTGAAAAACCACTTTTCGCACTTGTGTTAGTGTTGAAAAACCACTTTTCGCACTTGTGTTAGTGTTGAAAAACCACTTTTGGCACTTGTGTTGGTGCAGGAAACCACTTTTGTACTTGTATTAGTGTGGAAAAACCACTTTTCGCACTTGTGTTAGTGTTGAAAAACCACTTTTCGCACTTGTGTTAGTGTTGAAAAACCACTTTTCGCACTTGTGTTAGTGTTGAAAAACCACTTTTCGCACTTGTGTTGGTGCAGGAAACCACTTTTGTACTTGTATTAGTGTGGAAAAAACACTTTTCGCACTTGTGTTAGTGTTGAAAAACCACTTTTCGCACTTGTGTTAGTGTTGAAAAAACACTTTTCGCACTTGTGTTTGTATTGAAAAACCACTTTTCGCACTTGTGTTGGTGCAGGAAACCACTTTTGCACTTGTATTAGTGTGGAAAAAACACTTTTTGCACTTGTGATAGTGTTGAAAAACCACTTTTTGCACTTGTGTTAGTGTTGAAAAACCACTTTTCGCACCTGTGTTGTTGCAGGAAACCACTTTTGCACTTGTATTAGTGTGGAAAAACCACTTTTCGCACTTGTGTTAGTGTTGAAAAACCACTTTTCGCACTTGTGTTAGTGTTGAAAAACCACTTTTCGCACTTGTGTTGGTGCAGGAAACCACTTTTGCACTTGTATTAGTGTGGAAAAACCACTTTTCGCACTTGTATTAGTGTGGAAAAAACACTTTTCGCACTTGTGTTAATGTTGAAAAACCACTTTTCGCACTTGTGTTAGTGTTGAAAAACCACTTTTCGCACTTGTGTTAGTGTTGAAAAACCACTTTTTGCACTTGTGTTGGTGCAGGAAACCACTTTTGCACTTGTATTAGTGTGGAAAAACCACTTTTCGCACTTGTGTTAGTGTTGAAAAACCACTTTTCGCACTTGTGTTAGTGTTGAAAAACCACTTTTCGCACTTGTGTTAGTGTTGAAAAACCACTTTTCGCACTTGTGTTGGTGCAGGAAACCACTTTTGCACTTGTATTAGTGTGGAAAAAACACTTTTTGCACTTGTGATAGTGTTGAAAAACCACTTTTCGCACTTGTGTTAGTGTTGAAAAACCACTTTTTGCACTTGTGTTGGTGCAGGAAACGACTTTTGCACTTGTATTAGTGTTGAAAAACCACTTTTCGCACTTGTGTTAGTGTTGAAAAACCACTTTTCGCACTTGTGTTAGTGTTGAAAAACCACTTTTCGCACTTGTGTTGGTGCAGGAAACCACTTTTGCACTTGTGTTAGTGTGGAAAAAACACTTTTCGCACTTGTGTTAGTGTTGAAAAACCACTTTTCGCACTTGTGTTAGTGTTGAAAAACCACTTTTCGCACTTGTGTTGGTGCAGGAAACCACTTTTGCACTTGTGTTAGTGTGGAAAAAACACTTTTCGCACTTGTGTTAGTGTTGAAAAACCACTTTTCGCACTTGTGTTAGTGTTGAAAAACCACTTTTCGCACTTGTGTTAGTGTTGAAAAACCACTTTTCGCACTTGTGTTGGTGCAGGAAACCACTTTTGCACTTGTATTAGTGTGGAAAAACCACTTTTCGCACTTGTGTTAGTGTTGAAAAACCACTTTTCGCACTTGTGTTAGTGTTGAAAAACCACTTTTCACACTTGTGTTAGTGTTGAAAAACCACATTTCGCACTTGTGTTGGTGCAGGAAACCACTTTTGCACTTGTGTTAGTGTGGAAAAACCACTTTTCGCACTTGTGTTAGTGTTGAAAAACCACTTTTCGCACTTGTGTTAGTGTTGAAAAACCACTTTTCGCACTTGTGTTAGTGTTGAAAAACCACTTTTGGCACTTGTGTTGGTGCAGGAAACCACTTTTGTACTTGTATTAGTGTGGAAAAACCACTTTTCGCACTTGTGTTAGTGTTGAAAAACCACTTTTCGCACTTGTGTTAGTGTTGAAAAACCACTTTTCGCACTTGTGTTAGTGTTGAAAAACCACTTTTGGCACTTGTGTTGGTGCAGGAAACCACTTTTGTACTTGTATTAGTGTGGAAAACCACTTTTCGCACTTGTGTTAGTGTTGAAAAACCACTTTTCGCACTTGTGTTAGTGTTGAAAAACCACTTTTCGCACTTGTGTTAGTGTTGAAAAACCACTTTTCGCACTTGTGTTGGTGCAGGAAACACTTTTGTACTTGTATTAGTGTGGAAAAAAACACTTTTCGCACTTGTGTTAGTGTTGAAAAACCACTTTTCGCACTTGTGTTAGTGTTGAAAAACACTTTTCGCACTTGTGTTTGTATTGAAAAACCACTTTTCGCACTTGTGTTGGTGCAGGAAACCACTTTTGCACTTGTATTAGTGTGGAAAAAACACTTTTTGCACTTGTGATAGTGTTGAAAAACCACTTTTTGCACTTGTGTTAGTGTTGAAAAACCACTTTTCGCACCTGTGTTGTTGCAGGAAACCACTTTTGCACTTGTATTAGTGTGGAAAAAACCACTTTTCGCACTTGTGTTAGTGTTGAAAAACCACTTTTCGCACTTGTGTTAGTGTTGAAAACCACTTTTCGCACTTGTGTTGGTGCAGGAAACCACTTTTGCACTTGTATTGTGTGAAACCACTTTTGCACTTGTATTAGTGTGGAAAAAACACTTTTCGCACTTGTGTTAGTGTTGAAAAACCACTTTTCGCACTTGTGTTAGTGTTGAAAAACCACTTTTCGCACTTGTGTTAGTGTTGAAAAACCACTTTTTGCACTTGTGTTGGTGCAGGAAACCACTTTTGCACTTGTATTAGTGTGGAAAAACCACTTTTCGCACTTGTGTTAGTGTTGAAAAACCACTTTTCGCACTTGTGTTAGTGTTGAAAAACCACTTTTCGCACTTGTGTTAGTGTTGAAAAACCACTTTTCGCACTTGTGTTGGTGCAGGAAACCACTTTTGCACTTGTATTAGTGTGGAAAAAACACTTTTTGCACTTGTGATAGTGTTGAAAAACCACTTTTCGCACTTGTGTTAGTGTTGAAAAACCACTTTTGCACTTGTGTTGGTGCAGGAAACGACTTTTGCACTTGTATTAGTGTTGAAAAACCACTTTTCGCACTTGTGTGTAGTGTTGAAAAACCACTTTTCGCACTTGTGTTAGTGTTGAAAACCACTTTTCGCACTTGTGTTGGTGCAGGAAACCACTTTTGCACTTGTGTTAGTGTGGAAAAAACACTTTTCGCACTTGTGCTTTAGTGTTGAAAAACCACTTTTCGCACTTGTGTTAGTGTAGAAAAACCACTTTTCGCACTTGTGTTGGTGCAGGAAACCACTTTTGCACTTGTGTTAGTGTGGAAAAAACACTTTTCGCACTTGTGTTAGTGTTGAAAAACCACTTTTCGCACTTGTGTTAGTGTTGAAAAACCACTTTTCGCACTTGTGTTAGTGTTG
This sequence comes from Myxine glutinosa, assembly GCF_964187855.1. NCBI lineage: Eukaryota > Metazoa > Chordata > Myxini > Myxiniformes > Myxinidae > Myxine > Myxine glutinosa. The sequence goes on along the minus strand of NW_027617604.1, from coordinate 1,872 downwards.
AAAAACCACTTTTCGCACTTGTGTTGGTGCAGGAAACCACTTTTGCACTTGTATTAGTGTGGAAAAACCACTTTTCGCACTTGTGTTAGTGTGAAAAACCACTTTTCACACTTGTGTTAGTGTTGAAAAACCACATTTCGCACTTGTGTTGGTGCAGAAAACCACTTTTGCACTTGTATTAGTGTGGAAAAAACACTTTTTGCACTTGTGATAGTGCTGAAAACCACTTTTCACACTTGTGTTAGTGTTGAAAAACCACTTTTCGCACTTGTGTTAGTGCAGGAAACCACTGTTGCACTTGTATTAGTGTGGAAACCACTTTTCGCACTCGTGTTAGTGTTGAAAAACCACTTTTTCGCACTTGTGTTAGTGTTGAAAAACCACTTTTCGCACGTGTGTTAGTGTTGAAAAACCACTTTTCGCACTTGTGTTGGTGCAGGAAACCACTTTTGCACTTGTATTAGTGTGGAAAACAAACTTTTCACACTTGTGTTAGTGTTGAAAAACCACTTTCGCACTTGTGTTAGTGTTGAAAAACCACTTTTCGCACTTGTGTTAGTGTTGAAAAAACCACCTTTCGCACTTGTGTTGGTGCAGGAAACCACTTTTGCACTTGTACTAGTGTGGAAAAACCACTTTCGCACTTGTGTTAGTGTTGAAAAACCACTTTTCGCACTTGTGTTAGTGTTGAAAACCACTTTTTGCACTTGTGTTGGTGCAGGAAAACCACTTTTGCACTTGTATTAGTGTGGAAAAACCACTTTTCGCACTTGTGTTAGTGTTGAAAAACCACTTTTCGCACTTGTGTTGGTGTTGAGAAACCACTTTTCGCACTTGTGTTAGTGTTGAAAAACCACTTTTCGCACTTGTGTTGGTGCAGGAAACCACTTTTGCACTTGTATTAGTGTGGAAAAAACACTTTTTGCACTTGTGTTAGTGTTGAAAAACCACTTTTTGCACTTGTGTTAGTGTTGAAAAAACACTTTTCGCACCTGTGTTAGTGTTGAAAAACCACTTTTCGCACTTGTGTTGGTGCAGGAAACCACTTTTGCACTTGTATTAGTGTGGAAAAAACACTTTTTGCACTTGTGATAATGTTGAAAAACCACTTTTTGCACTTGTGTTAGTCTTGAAAAACCACTTTTCGCACTTGTGTTAGTGTTGAAAAACAACTTTTCGCACTTGTGTTGGTGCAGGAAACCACTTTTTCACTTGTATTAGTGCAGAAAAAACACTTATTTGCACTTGTGTTAGTGTTGAAAAACCACTTTTTGCACTTGTGTTAGTGTGAAAAACCACTTTTCGCACATTGTGTTGGTGCAGGAAACCACTTTTGCACTTGTATTGGTGTGGAAAAACCACTTTTCGCACTTGTGTTAGTGTTGAAAAACCACTTTTCGCACTTGTGTTAGTGTTGAAAAACCACTTTTCGCACTTGTGTTAGTGTTGAAAAACCACTTTTGGCACTTGTGTTGGTGCAGGAAACCACTTTTGTACTTGTATTAGTGTGGAAAAACCACTTTTCGCACTTGTGTTAGTGTTGAAAAACCACTTTTCGCACTTGTGTTAGTGTTGAAAAACCACTTTTCGCACTTGTGTTAGTGTTGAAAAACCACTTTTGCACTTGTGTTGGTGCAGGAAACCACTTTTGTACTTGTATTAGTGTGGAAAAACCACTTTTCGCACTTGTGTTAGTGTTGAAAAACCACTTTTCGCACTTGTGTTAGTGTTGAAAAACCACTTTTCGCACTTGTGTTAGTGTTGAAAAACCACTTTTCGCACTTGTGTTGGTGCAGGAAACCACTTTTGTACTTGTATTAGTGTGGAAAAGACACTTTTCGCACTTGTGTTAGTGTTGAAAAACCACTTTTC
>NW_027617603.1:0-107847 GCF_964187855.1 Myxine glutinosa | reverse complement strand
TTGCACTTGTATTAGTGTGGAAAAACCACATTTCGCACTTGTGTTGGTGCAGGAAACCACTTTTGCACTTGTATTAGTGTGGAAAAAACACTTTTTGCACTTGTGATAGTGTTGAAAAACCACTTTTCGCACTTGTGTTAGTGTTGAAAAACCACTTTTCGCACTGTGTTAGTGTTGAAAAACCACTTTTCACACTTGTGTTGGTGCAGAAAACCACTTTTGCACTTGTATTAGTGTGGAAAAAACACTTTTCGCACTTGTGTTAGTGTTGAAAAACCACTTTTTGCACTTGTGTTAGTGTTGAAAAGCCACTTTTGCACTTGTATTAGTGTGGAAAAAACACTTTTCGCACTTGTGTTAGTGTTGAAAAACCACTTTTCGCACTTGTGTTAGTGTTGAAAAACCACTTTTCGCACTTGTGTTGGTGCAGGAAACCACTTTTGCACTTGCATTAGTGTGGAAAAAACACTTTTTGCACTTGTGATAGTGTTGAAAAACCACTTTTCGGACTTGTGTTAGTGTTGAAAAACCACTTTTTGCACTTGTGTTGGTGCAGGAAACCACTTTTGCACTTGTATTAGTGTGGAAAAACCACTTTTCGCACTTGTGTTAGTGTTGAAAAACCACTTTTCGCACTTGTGTTAGTGTTGAAAAACCACTTTTCGCACTTGTGTTAGTGTTGAAAAACCACTTTTCGCACTTGTGTTGGTGCAGGAAACCACTTTTGCACTTGTATTAGTGTGGAAAAAACACTTTTCGCACTTGTGTTAGTGTTGAAAAACCACTTTTCGCACTTGTGTTAGTGTTGAAAAACCACTTTTCGCACTTGTGTTGGTGCAGGAAACCACTTTTCGCACTTTGTCTTAGTGTTGAAAAACCACTTTTCGCACTTGTGATAGTGTTGAAAAACCACTTTTCGCACTTGTGTTGGTGCAGGAAACCACTTTTGCACTTGTATTAGCGTGGAAAAAACACTTTTTGCACTTGTGATAGTGTTGAAAAACCACTTTTCACACTTGTGTTAGTGTTGAAAAACCACTTTTCGCACTTGTGTTAGTGTTGAAAAACCACTTTTCACACTTGTGTTGGTGCAGAAAACCACTTTTGCACTTGTATTAGTGTGGAAAAAACACTTTTCGCACTTGTGTTAGTGTTGAAAAACCACTTTTTGCACTTGTGTTAGTGTTGAAAAGCCACTTTTGCACTTGTATTAGTGTGGAAAAAACACTTTTCGCACTTGTGTTAGTGTTGAAAAACCACTTTTCGCACTTGTGTTAGTGTTGAAAACCACTTTTCGCACTTGTGTTGGTGCAGGAAACCACTTTTGCACTTGTATTAGTGTGGAAAAAACACTTTTTGCACTTGTGATAGTGTTGAAAACCACTTTTTGCACTTGTGTTAGTGTTGAAAAACCACTTTTCGCACTTGTGTTGGTGCAGGAAACCACTTTTGCACTTGTATTAGTGTGGAAAAACCACTTTTCGCACTTGTGTTAGTGTTGAAAAACCACTTTTCGCACTTGTGTTAGTGTTGAAAAACCACTTTTCGCACTTGTGTTGGTGCAGGAAACCACTTTTGCACTTGTATTAGTGTGGAAAAAACACTTTTTGCACTTGTGATAGTGTTGAAAAACGACTTTTCGCACTTGTGTTAGTGTTGAAAAACCACTTTTCGCACTTGTGTTGGTGCAGGAAACCTCTTTTGCACTTGTATTAGTGTGGAAAAACCACTTTTTGCACTTGTGTTAGTGTTGAAAAACCACTTTTGCACTTGTATTAGTGTGGAAAAACCACTTTTCGCACTTGTGTTGGTGTTGAAAAACCACTTTTTGCACTTGTGTTAGTGTTGAAAAACCACTTTTCGCACTTGTATTAGTGTGGAAAAACCACTTTTCGCACTTGTGTTAGTGTTGAATAACCACTTTTCGCACTTGTGTTAGTGTTGAAGAACCACTTTTCGCACTTGTGTTAGTGTTGAAAAACCACTTTTCGCACTTGTGTTAGTGTTGAAAAACCACTTTTCGCACTTGTGTTAGTGTTGAAAAACCACTTTTCGCACTTGTGTTGGTGCAGGAAACCACTTTTGCACTTGTATTAGTGTGGAAAAAACACTTTTCGCACTTGTGTTAGTGTTGAAAAACCACTTTTCGCACTTGTGTTAGTGTTGAAAAACCACTTTTCGCACTTGTGTTGGTGCAGGAAACCACTTTTGCACTTGTATTAGTGTGGAAAAACCACATTTCGCACTTGTGTTGGTGCAGGAAACCACTTTTGCACTTGTATTAGTGTGGAAAAAACACTTTTTGCACTTGTGATAGTGTTGAAAAACCACTTTTCGCACTTGTGTTAGTGTTGAAAAACCACTTTTCGCACTTGTGTTAGTGTTGAAAAACCACTTTTCACACTTGTGTTGGTGCAGAAAACCACTTTTGCACTTGTATTAGTGTGGAAAAAACACTTTTCGCACTTGTGTTAGTGTTGAAAAACCACTTTTTGCACTTGTGTTAGTGTTGAAAAGCCACTTTTGCACTTGTATTAGTGTGGAAAAAACACTTTTCGCACTTGTGTTAGTGTTGAAAAACCACTTTTCGCACTTGTGTTAGTGTTGAAAAACCACTTTTCGCACTTGTGTTGGTGCAGGAAACCACTTTTGCACTTGTATTAGTGTGGAAAAAACACTTTTTGCACTTGTGATAGTGTTGAAAAACCACTTTTCGGACTTGTGTTAGTGTTGAAAAACCACTTTTTGCACTTGTGTTGGTGCAGGAAACCACTTTTGCACTTGTATTAGTGTGGAAAAACCACTTTTCGCACTTGTGTTAGTGTTGAAAAACCACTTTTCGCACTTGTGTTAGTGTTGAAAAACCACTTTTCGCACTTGTGTTAGTGTTGAAAAACCACTTTTCGCACTTGTGTTGGTGCAGGAAACCACTTTTGCACTTGTATTAGTGTGGAAAAAACACTTTTCGCACTTGTGTTAGTGTTGAAAAACCACTTTTCGCACTTGTGTTAGTGTTGAAAAACCACTTTTCGCACTTGTGTTGGTGCAGGAAACCACTTTTCGCACTTTGTCTTAGTGTTGAAAAACCACTTTTCGCACTTGTGATAGTGTTGAAAAACCACTTTTCGCACTTGTGTTGGTGCAGGAAACCACTTTTGCACTTGTATTAGCGTGGAAAAAACACTTTTTGCACTTGTGATAGTGTTGAAAAACCACTTTTCACACTTGTGTTAGTGTTGAAAAACCACTTTTCGCACTTGTGTTAGTGTTGAAAAACCACTTTTCACACTTGTGTTGGTGCAGAAAACCACTTTTGCACTTGTATTAGTGTGGAAAAAACACTTTTCGCACTTGTGTTAGTGTTGAAAAACCACTTTTTGCACTTGTGTTAGTGTTGAAAAGCCACTTTTGCACTTGTATTAGTGTGGAAAAAACACTTTTCGCACTTGTGTTAGTGTTGAAAAACCACTTTTCGCACTTGTGTTAGTGTTGAAAAACCACTTTTCGCACTTGTGTTGGTGCAGGAAACCACTTTTGCACTTGTATTAGTGTGGAAAAAACACTTTTTGCACTTGTGATAGTGTTGAAAAACCACTTTTCGCACTTGTGTTAGTGTTGAAAAACCACTTTTTGCACTTGTGTTGGTGCAGGAAACCACTTTTGCACTTGTATTAGTGTGGAAAAACCACTTTTCGCACTTGTGTTAGTGTTGAAAAACCACTTTTCGCACTTGTGTTAGTGTTGAAAAACCACTTTTCGCACTTGTATTAGTGTTGAAAAACCACTTTTCGCACTTGTGTTAGTGTTGAAAACCACTTTTCGCACTTGTGTTGGTGCAGGAAACCACTTTTGCACTTGTATTAGTGTGGAAAAAACACTTTTTGCACTTGTGATAGTGTTGAAAACCACTTTTTGCACTTGTGTTAGTGTTGAAAAACCACTTTTCGCACTTGTGTTGGTGCAGGAAACCACTTTTGCACTTGTATTAGTGTGGAAAAACCACTTTTCGCACTTGTGTTAGTGTTGAAAAACCACTTTTCGCACTTGTGTTAGTGTTGAAAAACCACTTTTCGCACTTGTGTTGGTGCAGGAAACCACTTTTGCACTTGTATTAGTGTGGAAAAAACACTTTTTGCACTTGTGATAGTGTTGAAAAACGACTTTTCGCACTTGTGTTAGTGTTGAAAAACCACTTTTCGCACTTGTGTTGGTGCAGGAAACCTCTTTTGCACTTGTATTAGTGTGGAAAAACCACTTTTTGCACTTGTGTTAGTGTTGAAAAACCACTTTTGCACTTGTATTAGTGTGGAAAAACCACTTTTCGCACTTGTGTTGGTGTTGAAAAACCACTTTTTGCACTTGTGTTAGTGTTGAAAAACCACTTTTCGCACTTGTATTAGTGTGGAAAAACCACTTTTCGCACTTGTGTTAGTGTTGAATAACCACTTTTCGCACTTGTGTTAGTGTTGAAGAACCACTTTTCGCACTTGTGTTAGTGTTGAAAAACCACTTTTCGCACTTGTGTTAGTGTTGAAAAACCACTTTTCGCACTTGTGTTAGTGTTGAAAAACCACTTTTCGCACTTGTGTTGGTGCAGGAAACCACTTTTGCACTTGTATTAGTGTGGAAAAAACACTTTTCGCACTTGTGTTAGTGTTGAAAAACCACTTTTCGCACTTGTGTTAGTGTTGAAAAACCACTTTTCGCACTTGTGTTGGTGCAGGAAACCACTTTTGCACTTGTATTAGTGTGGAAAAACCACATTTCGCACTTGTGTTGGTGCAGGAAACCACTTTTGCACTTGTATTAGTGTGGAAAAAACACTTTTTGCACTTGTGATAGTGTTGAAAAACCACTTTTCGCACTTGTGTTAGTGTTGAAAAACCACTTTTCGCACTGTGTTAGTGTTGAAAAACCACTTTTCACACTTGTGTTGGTGCAGAAAACCACTTTTGCACTTGTATTAGTGTGGAAAAAACACTTTTCGCACTTGTGTTAGTGTTGAAAAACCACTTTTTGCACTTGTGTTAGTGTTGAAAAGCCACTTTTGCACTTGTATTAGTGTGGAAAAAACACTTTTCGCACTTGTGTTAGTGTTGAAAAACCACTTTTCGCACTTGTGTTAGTGTTGAAAAACCACTTTTCGCACTTGTGTTGGTGCAGGAAACCACTTTTGCACTTGCATTAGTGTGGAAAAAACACTTTTTGCACTTGTGATAGTGTTGAAAAACCACTTTTCGGACTTGTGTTAGTGTTGAAAAACCACTTTTTGCACTTGTGTTGGTGCAGGAAACCACTTTTGCACTTGTATTAGTGTGGAAAAACCACTTTTCGCACTTGTGTTAGTGTTGAAAAACCACTTTTCGCACTTGTGTTAGTGTTGAAAAACCACTTTTCGCACTTGTGTTAGTGTTGAAAAACCACTTTTCGCACTTGTGTTGGTGCAGGAAACCACTTTTGCACTTGTATTAGTGTGGAAAAAACACTTTTCACACTTGTGTTAGTGTTGAAAAACCACTTTTCGCACTTGTGTTAGTGTTGAAAAACCACTTTTCGCACTTGTGTTGGTGCAGGAAACCACTTTTCGCACTTTGTCTTAGTGTTGAAAAACCACTTTTCGCACTTGTGATAGTGTTGAAAAACCACTTTTCGCACTTGTGTTGGTGCAGGAAACCACTTTTGCACTTGTATTAGCGTGGAAAAAACACTTTTTGCACTTGTGATAGTGTTGAAAAACCACTTTTCACACTTGTGTTAGTGTTGAAAAACCACTTTTCGCACTTGTGTTAGTGTTGAAAAACCACTTTTCACACTTGTGTTGGTGCAGAAAACCACTTTTGCACTTGTATTAGTGTGGAAAAAACACTTTTCGCACTTGTGTTAGTGTTGAAAAACCACTTTTTGCACTTGTGTTAGTGTTGAAAAGCCACTTTTGCACTTGTATTAGTGTGGAAAAAACACTTTTCGCACTTGTGTTAGTGTTGAAAAACCACTTTTCGCACTTGTGTTAGTGTTGAAAACCACTTTTCGCACTTGTGTTGGTGCAGGAAACCACTTTTGCACTTGTATTGGTGTGGAAAAAACCCTTTTTGCACCTGTGATAGTGTTGAAAACCACTTTTTGCACTTGTGTTAGTGTTGAAAAACCACTTTTCGCACTTGTGTTGGTGCAGGAAACCACTTTTGCACTTGTATTAGTGTGGAAAAACCACTTTTCGCACTTGTGTTAGTGTTGAAAAACCACTTTTCGCACTTGTGTTAGTGTTGAAAAACCACTTTTCGCACTTGTGTTGGTGCAGGAAACCACTTTTGCACTTGTATTAGTGTGGAAAAAACACTTTTTGCACTTGTGATAGTGTTGAAAAACGACTTTTCGCACTTGTGTTAGTGTTGAAAAACCACTTTTCGCACTTGTGTTGGTGCAGGAAACCTCTTTTGCACTTGTATTAGTGTGGAAAAACCACTTTTTGCACTTGTGTTAGTGTTGAAAAACCACTTTTGCACTTGTATTAGTGTGGAAAAACCACTTTTCGCACTTGTGTTGGTGTTGAAAAACCACTTTTTGCACTTGTGTTAGTGTTGAAAAACCACTTTTCGCACTTGTATTAGTGTGGAAAAACCACTTTTCGCACTTGTGTTAGTGTTGAATAACCACTTTTCGCACTTGTGTTAGTGTTGAAGAACCACTTTTCGCACTTGTGTTAGTGTTGAAAAACCACTTTTCGCACTTGTGTTAGTGTTGAAAAACCACTTTTCGCACTTGTGTTAGTGTTGAAAAACCACTTTTCGCACTTGTGTTGGTGCAGGAAACCACTTTTGCACTTGTATTAGTGTGGAAAAAACACTTTTCGCACTTGTGTTAGTGTTGAAAAACCACTTTTCGCACTTGTGTTAGTGTTGAAAAACCACTTTTCGCACTTGTGTTGGTGCAGGAAACCACTTTTGCACTTGTATTAGTGTGGAAAAACCACATTTCGCACTTGTGTTGGTGCAGGAAACCACTTTTGCACTTGTATTAGTGTGGAAAAAACACTTTTTGCACTTGTGATAGTGTTGAAAAACCACTTTTCGCACTTGTGTTAGTGTTGAAAAACCACTTTTCGCACTTGTGTTAGTGTTGAAAAACCACTTTTCACACTTGTGTTGGTGCAGAAAACCACTTTTGCACTTGTATTAGTGTGGAAAAAACACTTTTCGCACTTGTGTTAGTGTTGAAAAACCACTTTTTGCACTTGTGTTAGTGTTGAAAAGCCACTTTTGCACTTGTATTAGTGTGGAAAAAACACTTTTCGCACTTGTGTTAGTGTTGAAAAACCACTTTTCGCACTTGTGTTAGTGTTGAAAAACCACTTTTCGCACTTGTGTTGGTGCAGGAAACCACTTTTGCACTTGTATTAGTGTGGAAAAAACACTTTTTGCACTTGTGATAGTGTTGAAAAACCACTTTTCGGACTTGTGTTAGTGTTGAAAAACCACTTTTTGCACTTGTGTTGGTGCAGGAAACCACTTTTGCACTTGTATTAGTGTGGAAAAACCACTTTTCGCACTTGTGTTAGTGTTGAAAAACCACTTTTCGCACTTGTGTTAGTGTTGAAAAACCACTTTTCGCACTTGTGTTAGTGTTGAAAAACCACTTTTCGCACTTGTGTTGGTGCAGGAAACCACTTTTGCACTTGTATTAGTGTGGAAAAAACACTTTTCGCACTTGTGTTAGTGTTGAAAAACCACTTTTCGCACTTGTGTTAGTGTTGAAAAACCACTTTTCGCACTTGTGTTGGTGCAGGAAACCACTTTTCGCACTTTGTCTTAGTGTTGAAAAACCACTTTTCGCACTTGTGATAGTGTTGAAAAACCACTTTTCGCACTTGTGTTGGTGCAGGAAACCACTTTTGCACTTGTATTAGCGTGGAAAAAACACTTTTTGCACTTGTGATAGTGTTGAAAAACCACTTTTCACACTTGTGTTAGTGTTGAAAAACCACTTTTCGCACTTGTGTTAGTGTTGAAAAACCACTTTTCACACTTGTGTTGGTGCAGAAAACCACTTTTGCACTTGTATTAGTGTGGAAAAAACACTTTTCGCACTTGTGTTAGTGTTGAAAAACCACTTTTTGCACTTGTGTTAGTGTTGAAAAGCCACTTTTGCACTTGTATTAGTGTGGAAAAAACACTTTTCGCACTTGTGTTAGTGTTGAAAAACCACTTTTCGCACTTGTGTTAGTGTTGAAAAACCACTTTTCGCACTTGTGTTGGTGCAGGAAACCACTTTTGCACTTGTATTAGTGTGGAAAAAACACTTTTTGCACTTGTGATAGTGTTGAAAAACCACTTTTCGCACTTGTGTTAGTGTTGAAAAACCACTTTTTGCACTTGTGTTGGTGCAGGAAACCACTTTTGCACTTGTATTAGTGTGGAAAAACCACTTTTCGCACTTGTGTTAGTGTTGAAAAACCACTTTTCGCACTTGTGTTAGTGTTGAAAAACCACTTTTCGCACTTGTGTTAGTGTTGAAAAACCACTTTTCGCACTTGTGTTGGTGCAGGAAAACACTTTTGCACTTGTATTAGTGTGGAAAAAACACTTTTCGCACTTGTGTTAGTGTTGAAAATCCACTTTTCGCACTTGTGTTAGTGTTGAAAAACCACTTTTCGCACTTGTGTTGGTGCAGGAAACCACTTTTGCACTTGTATTAGTGTGGAAAAAACACTTTTTGCACTTATGATAGTGTTGAAAAACCACTTTTCGCACTTGTGTTAGTGTTTAAAAACCACTTTTCGCACTTGTGTTGGTGCAGGAAACCACTTTTGCACTTGTATTAGTGTGGAAAAACCACTTTTCGCACTTGTGTTAGTGTTGAAAAACCATTTTTCGCACTTGTGTTAGTGTTGAAAAACCACTTTTCGCACTTGTGTTGGTGCAGGAAACCTCTTTTGCACTTGTATTAGTGTGGAAAAACCACTTTTTGCACTTGTGTTAGTGTTGAAAAACCACTTTTGCACTTGTATTAGTGTGGAAAAACCACTTTTCGCACTTGTGTTAGTGTTGAAAAACCACTTTTTGCACTTGTGTTAGTGTTGAAAAACCACTTTTCGCACTTGTATTAGTGTGGAAAAACCACTTTTCGCACTTGTGTTCGTGTTGAATAACCACTTTTCGCACTTGTGTTAGTGTTGAAAAACCACTTTTCGCACTTGTGTTAGTGTTGAAAAACCACTTTTCGCACTTGTGTTAGTGTTGAAAAACCACTTTTCGCACTTGTGTTAGTGTTGAAAAACCACTTTTCGCACTTGTGTTGGTGCAGGAAACCACTTTTGCACTTGTATTAGTGTGGAAAAAACACTTTTCGCACTTGTGTTAGTGTTGAAAAACCACTTTTCGCACTTGTGTTGGTGCAGGAAACCACTTTTGCACTTGTATTAGTGTGAAAAAACCACATTTCGCACTTGTGTTGGTGCAGGAAACCACTTTTGCACTTGTATTAGTGTGGAAAAAACACTTTTTGCACTTGTGATAGTGTTGAAAAACCACTTTTCGCACTTGTGTTAGTGTTGAAAAACCACTTTTCGCACTTGTGTTGGTGCAGGAAACCACTTTTGCACTTGTATTAGTGTGGAAAAAACACTTTTCGCACTTGTGTTAGTGTTGAAAAACCACTTTTCGCACTTGTGTTAGTGTTGAAAAACCACTTTTCGCACTTGTGTTGGTGCAGGAAACCACTTTTGCACTTGTATTAGCGTGGAAAAAACACTTTTTGCACTTGTGATAGTGTTGAAAAACCACTTTTCACACTTGTGTTAGTGTTGAAAAACCACTTTTCGCACTTGTGTTAGTGTTGAAAAACCACTTTTCACACTTGTGTTGGTGCAGAAAACCACTTTTGCACTTGTATTAGTGTGGAAAAAATACTTTTCGCACTTGTGTTCGTGTTGAAAAACCACTTTTTGCACTTGTGTTAGTGTTGAAAAGCCACTTTTGCACTTGTATTAGTGTGGAAAAAACACTTTTCGCACTTGTGTTAGTGTTGAAAAACCACTTTTCGCACTTGTGTTAATGTTGAAAAACCACTTTTCGCACTTGTGTTGGTGCAGGAAACCACTTTTGCACTTGTATTAGTGTGGAAAAAACACTTTTTGCACTTGTGATAGTGTTGAAAAACCACTTTTCGCACTTGTGTTAGTGTTGAAAAACCACTTTTTGCACTTGTGTTGGTGCAGGAAACCACTTTTGCACTTGTATTAATGTGGAAAAACCACTTTTCGCACTTGTGTTAGTGTTGAAAAACCACTTTTCGCACTTGTGTTAGTGTTGAAAAACCACTTTTCGCACTTGTGTTAGTGTTGAAAAACCACTTTTCGCACTTGTGTTGGTGCAGGAAACCACTTTTGCACTTGTATTAGTGTGGAAAAAACACTTTTCGCACTTGTGTTAGTGTTGAAAAACCACTTTTCGCACTTGTGTTAGTGTTGAAAAACCACTTTTCGCACTTGTGTTGGTGCAGGAAACCACTTTTGCACTTGTATTAGTGTGGAAAAAACACTTTTTGCACTTGTGATAGTGTTGAAAAACCACTTTTCGCACTTGTGTTAGTGTTTAAAAACCACTTTTCGCACTTGTGTTGGTGCAGGAAACCACTTTTGCACTTGTATTAGTGTGGAAAAACCACTTTTCGCACTTGTGTTAGTGTTGAAAAACCATTTTTCGCACTTGTGTTAGTGTTGAAAAACCACTTTTCGCACTTGTGTTGGTGCAGGAAACCACTTTTGCACTTGTATTAGTGTGGAAAAAACACTTTTTGCACTTGTGATAGTGTTGAAAAACCACTTTTCACACTTGTGTTAGTGTTGAAAAACCACTTTTCGCACTTGTGTTGGTGCAGGAAACCACTTTTCGCACTTGTCTTAGTGTTGAAAAACCACTTTTCGCACTTGTGATAGTGTTGAAAAACCACTTTTCGCACTTGTGTTAGTGTTGAAAAACCACTTTTCGCACTTGTGTTGGTGCAGGAAACCACTTTTGCACTTGTATTAGTGTGGAAAAACCACTTTTCGCACTTGTGTTAGTGTTGAAAAACCACTTTTCGCACTTGTGTTAATGTTGAAAAACCACTTTTTGCACTTGTGTTAGTGTTGAAAAACCACTTTTCGCACATGGGTTGGTGCAGGAAACCACTTTTGCACTTGTATTAGTGTGGAAAAAACACTTTTCGCATTTGTGTTAGTGTTGAAAAACCACTTTTCGCACTTGTGTTAGTGTTGAAAAACCACTTTTCGCACTTGTGTTGGTGCAGGAAACCACTTTTGCACTTGTATTAGTGTGGAAAAAACACTTTTCACACTTGTGTTAGTGTTGAAAAACCACTTTTCGCACTTGTGTTAGTGTTGAAAAACCACTTTTCGCACTTGTGTTGGTGCAGGAAACAACTTTTGCACTTGTATTAGTGTGGAAAAAACACTTTTCGCACTTGTGTTAGTGTTGAAAAACCACTTTTCGCACTTGTGTTAGTGTTGAAAAACCACTTTTCACACTTGTGTTGGTGCAGGAAACCACTTTTGCACTTGTATTAGTGTAGAAAAAACACTTTTTGCACTTGTCATAGTGTTGAAAAACCACTTTTTGCACTTGTGTTAGTGTTGAAAAACCACTTTTCGCACTTGTGTTGGTGCAGGAAACCACTTTTGCACTTGTATTAGTGTGGAAAAACCACTTTTCGCACTTGTGATAGTGTTGAAAAACCACTTTTCGCACTTGAGATAGTGTTGAAAAACCACTTTTCGCACTTGTGTTAGTGTTGAAAAACCACTTTTCGCACTTGTATTAGTGTTGAAAAACCACTTTTCGCACTTGTGTTAGTGTTGAAAACCACTTTTCGCACTTGTGTTGGTGCAGGAAACCACTTTTGCACTTGTATTAGTGTGGAAAAAACACTTTTTGCACTTGTGATAGTGTTGAAAACCACTTTTTGCACTTGTGTTAGTGTTGAAAAACCACTTTTCGCACTTGTGTTGGTGCAGGAAACCACTTTTGCACTTGTATTAGTGTGGAAAAACCACTTTTCGCACTTGTGTTAGTGTTGAAAAACCACTTTTCGCACTTGTGTTAGTGTTGAAAAACCACTTTTCGCACTTGTGTTGGTGCAGGAAACCACTTTTGCACTTGTATTAGTGTGGAAAAAACACTTTTTGCACTTGTGATAGTGTTGAAAAACGACTTTTCGCACTTGTGTTAGTGTTGAAAAACCACTTTTCGCACTTGAGTTGGTGCAGGAAACCACTTTTGCACTTGTATTAGTGTGGAAAAAACACTTTTTGCACTTGTGATAGTGTTGAAAAACCACTTTTCGGACTTGTGTTAGTGTTGAAAAACCACTTTTTGCACTTGTGTTGGTGCAGGAAACCACTTTTGCACTTGTATTAGTGTGGAAAAACCACTTTTCGCACTTGTGTTAGTGTTGAAAAACCACTTTTCGCACTTGTGTTAGTGTTGAAAAACCACTTTTCGCACTTGTGTTAGTGTTGAAAAACCACTTTTCGCACTTGTGTTGGTGCAGGAAACCACTTTTGCACTTGTATTAGTGTGGAAAAAACACTTTTCGCACTTGTGTTAGTGTTGAAAAACCACTTTTCGCACTTGTGTTAGTGTTGAAAAACCACTTTTCGCACTTGTGTTGGTGCAGGAAACCACTTTTCGCACTTTGTCTTAGTGTTGAAAAACCACTTTTCGCACTTGTGATAGTGTTGAAAAACCACTTTTCGCACTTGTGTTGGTGCAGGAAACCACTTTTGCACTTGTATTAGTGTGGAAAAAACACTTTTTGCACTTGTGATAGTGTTGAAAAACCACTTTTCACACTTGTGTTAGTGTTGAAAAACCACTTTTCGCACTTGTGTTAGTGTTGAAAAACCACTTTTCACACTTGTGTTGGTGCAGAAAACCACTTTTGCACTTGTATTAGTGTGGAAAAAACACTTTTCGCACTTGTGTTAGTGTTGAAAAACCACTTTTTGCACTTGTGTTAGTGTTGAAAAGCCACTTTTGCACTTGTATTAGTGTGGAAAAAACACTTTTCGCACTTGTGTTAGTGTTGAAAAACCACTTTTCGCACTTGTGTTAGTGTTGAAAACCACTTTTCGCACTTGTGTTGGTGCAGGAAACCACTTTTGCACTTGTATTAGTGTGGAAAAAACACTTTTTGCACTTGTGATAGTGTTGAAAACCACTTTTTGCACTTGTGTTAGTGTTGAAAAACCACTTTTCGCACTTGTGTTGGTGCAGGAAACCACTTTTGCACTTGTATTAGTGTGGAAAAACCACTTTTCGCACTTGTGTTAGTGTTGAAAAACCACTTTTCGCACTTGTGTTAGTGTTGAAAAACCACTTTTCGCACTTGTGTTGGTGCAGGAAACCACTTTTGCACTTGTATTAGTGTGGAAAAAACACTTTTTGCACTTGTGATAGTGTTGAAAAACGACTTTTCGCACTTGTGTTAGTGTTGAAAAACCACTTTTCGCACTTGTGTTGGTGCAGGAAACCTCTTTTGCACTTGTATTAGTGTGGAAAAACCACTTTTTGCACTTGTGTTAGTGTTGAAAAACCACTTTTGCACTTGTATTAGTGTGGAAAAACCACTTTTCGCACTTGTGTTGGTGTTGAAAAACCACTTTTTGCACTTGTGTTAGTGTTGAAAAACCACTTTTCGCACTTGTATTAGTGTGGAAAAACCACTTTTCGCACTTGTGTTAGTGTTGAATAACCACTTTTCGCACTTGTGTTAGTGTTGAAGAACCACTTTTCGCACTTGTGTTAGTGTTGAAAAACCACTTTTCGCACTTGTGTTAGTGTTGAAAAACCACTTTTCGCACTTGTGTTAGTGTTGAAAAACCACTTTTCGCACTTGTGTTAGTGTTGAAAAACCACTTTTCGCACTTGTGTTGGTGCAGGAAACCACTTTTGCACTTGTATTAGTGTGGAAAAAACACTTTTCGCACTTGTGTTAGTGTTGAAAAACCACTTTTCGCACTTGTGTTAGTGTTGAAAAACCACTTTTCGCACTTGTGTTGGTGCAGGAAACCACTTTTGCACTTGTATTAGTGTGAAAAAACCACATTTCGCACTTGTGTTGGTGCAGGAAACCACTTTTGCACTTGTATTAGTGTGGAAAAAACACTTTTTGCACTTGTGATAGTGTTGAAAAACCACTTTTCGCACTTGTGTTAGTGTTGAAAAACCACTTTTCGCACTTGTGTTGGTGCAGGAAACCACTTTTGCACTTGTATTAGTGTGGAAAAAACACTTTTCGCACTTGTGTTAGTGTTGAAAAACCACTTTTCGCACTTGTGTTAGTGTTGAAAAACCACTTTTCGCACTTGTGTTGGTGCAGGAAACCACTTTTGCACTTGTATTAGCGTGGAAAAAACACTTTTTGCACTTGTGATAGTGTTGAAAAACCACTTTTCACACTTGTGTTAGTGTTGAAAAACCACTTTTCGCACTTGTGTTAGTGTTGAAAAACGACTTTTCACACTTGTGTTGGTGCAGAAAACCACTTTTGCACTTGTATTAGTGTGGAAAAAATACTTTTCGCACTTGTGTTCGTGTTGAAAAACCACTTTTTGCACTTGTGTTAGTGTTGAAAAGCCACTTTTGCACTTGTATTAGTGTGGAAAAAACACTTTTCGCACTTGTGTTAGTGTTGAAAAACCACTTTTCGCACTTGTGTTAATGTTGAAAAACCACTTTTCGCACTTGTGTTGGTGCAGGAAACCACTTTTGCACTTGTATTAGTGTGGAAAAAACACTTTTTGCACTTGTGATAGTGTTGAAAAACCACTTTTCGCACTTGTGTTAGTGTTGAAAAACCACTTTTTGCACTTGTGTTGGTGCAGGAAACCACTTTTGCACTTGTATTAATGTGGAAAAACCACTTTTCGCACTTGTGTTAGTGTTGAAAAACCACTTTTCGCACTTGTGTTAGTGTTGAAAAACCACTTTTCGCACTTGTGTTAGTGTTGAAAAACCACTTTTCGCACTTGTGTTGGTGCAGGAAACCACTTTTGCACTTGTATTAGTGTGGAAAAAACACTTTTCGCACTTGTGTTAGTGTTGAAAAACCACTTTTCGCACTTGTGTTAGTGTTGAAAAACCACTTTTCGCACTTGTGTTGGTGCAGGAAACCACTTTTGCACTTGTATTAGTGTGGAAAAAACACTTTTTGCACTTGTGATAGTGTTGAAAAACCACTTTTCGCACTTGTGTTAGTGTTTAAAAACCACTTTTCGCACTTGTGTTGGTGCAGGAAACCACTTTTGCACTTGCATTAGTGTGGAAAAACCACTTTTCGCACTTGTGTTAGTGTTGAAAAACCATTTTTCGCACTTGTGTTAGTGTTGAAAAACCACTTTTCGCACTTGTGTTGGTGCAGGAAACCACTTTTGCACTTGTATTAGTGTGGAAAAAACACTTTTTGCACTTGTGATAGTGTTGAAAAACCACTTTTCGCACTTGTGTTAGTGTTGAAAAACCACTTTTCGCACTTGTGTTGGTGCAGGAAACCACTTTTCGCACTTGTCTTAGTGTTGAAAAACCACTTTTCGCACTTGTGATAGTGTTGAAAAACCACTTTTCGCACTTGTGTTAGTGTTGAAAAACCACTTTTCGCACTTGTGTTGGTGCAGGAAACCACTTTTGCACTTGTATTAGTGTGGAAAAACCACTTTTCGCACTTGTGTTAGTGTTGAAAAACCACTTTTCGCACTTGTGTTAATGTTGAAAAACCACTTTTTGCACTTGTGTTAGTGTTGAAAAACCACTTTTCGCACATGGGTTGGTGCAGGAAACCACTTTTGCACTTGTATTAGTGTGGAAAAAACACTTTTCGCATTTGTGTTAGTGTTGAAAAACCACTTTTCGCACTTGTGTTAGTGTTGAAAAACCACTTTTCGCACTTGTGTTGGTGCAGGAAACCACTTTTGCACTTGTATTAGTGTGGAAAAAACACTTTTCGCACTTGTGTTAGTGTTGAAAAACCACTTTTCGCACTTGTGTTAGTGTTGAAAAACCACTTTTCGCACTTGTGTTGGTGCAGGAAACCACTTTTGCACTTGTATTAGTGTGGAAAAAACACTTTTCGCACTTGTGTTAGTGTTGAAAAACCACTTTTCGCACTTGTGTTAGTGTTGAAAAACCACTTTTCACACTTGTGTTGGTGCAGGAAACCACTTTTGCACTTGTATTAGTGTAGAAAAAACACTTTTTGCACTTGTGATAGTGTTGAAAAACGACTTTTCGCACTTGTGTTAGTGTTGAAAAACCACTTTTCGCACTTGAGTTGGTGCAGGAAACCACTTTTGCACTTGTATTAGTGTGGAAAAAACACTTTTTGCACTTGTGATAGTGTTGAAAAACCACTTTTCGGACTTGTGTTAGTGTTGAAAAACCACTTTTTGCACTTGTGTTGGTGCAGGAAACCACTTTTGCACTTGTATTAGTGTGGAAAAACCACTTTTCGCACTTGTGTTAGTGTTGAAAAACCACTTTTCGCACTTGTGTTAGTGTTGAAAAACCACTTTTCGCACTTGTGTTAGTGTTGAAAAACCACTTTTCGCACTTGTGTTGGTGCAGGAAACCACTTTTGCACTTGTATTAGTGTGGAAAAAACACTTTTCGCACTTGTGTTAGTGTTGAAAAACCACTTTTCGCACTTGTGTTAGTGTTGAAAAACCACTTTTCGCACTTGTGTTGGTGCAGGAAACCACTTTTCGCACTTTGTCTTAGTGTTGAAAAACCACTTTTCGCACTTGTGATAGTGTTGAAAAACCACTTTTCGCACTTGTGTTGGTGCAGGAAACCACTTTTGCACTTGTATTAGTGTGGCAAAAACACTTTTTGCACTTGTGATAGTGTTGAAAAACCACTTTTCACACTTGTGTTAGTGTTGAAAAACCACTTTTCGCACTTGTGTTAGTGTTGAAAAACCACTTTTCACACTTGTGTTGGTGCAGAAAACCACTTTTGCACTTGTATTAGTGTGGAAAAAACACTTTTCGCACTTGTGTTAGTGTTGAAAAACCACTTTTTGCACTTGTGTTAGTGTTGAAAAGCCACTTTTGCACTTGTATTAGTGTGGAAAAAACACTTTTCGCACTTGTGTTAGTGTTGAAAAACCACTTTTCGCACTTGTGTTAGTGTTGAAAACCACTTTTCGCACTTGTGTTGGTGTGCAGGAAACCACTTTTGCACTTGTATTAGTGTGGAAAAAACACTTTTTGCACTTGTGATAGTGTTGAAAACCACTTTTTGCACTTGTGTTAGTGTTGAAAAACCACTTTTCGCACTTGTGTTGGTGCAGGAAACCACTTTTGCACTTGTATTAGTGTGGAAAAACCACTTTTCGCACTTGTGTTAGTGTTGAAAAACCACTTTTCGCACTTGTGTTAGTGTTGAAAAACCACTTTTCGCACTTGTGTTGGTGCAGGAAACCACTTTTGCACTTGTATTAGTGTGGAAAAAACACTTTTTGCACTTGTGATAGTGTTGAAAAACGACTTTTCGCACTTGTGTTAGTGTTGAAAAACCACTTTTCGCACTTGTGTTGGTGCAGGAAACCTCTTTTGCACTTGTATTAGTGTGGAAAAACCACTTTTTGCACTTGTGTTAGTGTTGAAAAACCACTTTTGCACTTGTATTAGTGTGGAAAAACCACTTTTCGCACTTGTGTTGGTGTTGAAAAACCACTTTTTGCACTTGTGTTAGTGTTGAAAAACCACTTTTCGCACTTGTATTAGTGTGGAAAAACCACTTTTCGCACTTGTGTTAGTGTTGAATAACCACTTTTCGCACTTGTGTTAGTGTTGAAGAACCACTTTTTGCACTTGTGTTAGTGTTGAAAAACCACTTTTCGCACTTGTGTTAGTGTTGAAAAACCACTTTTCGCACTTGTGTTAGTGTTGAAAAACCACTTTTCGCACTTGTGTTAGTGTTGAAAAACCACTTTTCGCACTTGTGTTGGTGCAGGAAACCACTTTTGCACTTGTATTAGTGTGGAAAAAACACTTTTTCGCACTTGTGTTAGTGTTGAAAAACCACTTTTCGCACTTGTGTTAGTGTTGAAAAACCACTTTTCGCACTTGTGTTGGTGCAGGAAACCACTTTTGCACTTGTATTAGTGTGAAAAAACCACATTTCGCACTTGTGTTGGTGCAGGAAACCACTTTTGCACTTGTATTAGTGTGGAAAAAACACTTTTTGCACTTGTGATAGTGTTGAAAAACCACTTTTCGCACTTGTGTTAGTGTTGAAAAACCACTTTTCGCACTTGTGTTGGTGCAGGAAACCACTTTTGCACTTGTATTAGTGTGGAAAAAACACTTTTCGCACTTGTGTTAGTGTTGAAAAACCACTTTTCGCACTTGTGTTAGTGTTGAAAAACCACTTTTCGCACTTGTGTTGGTGCAGGAAACCACTTTTGCACTTGTATTAGCGTGGAAAAAACACTTTTTGCACTTGTGATAGTGTTGAAAAACCACTTTTCACACTTGTGTTAGTGTTGAAAAACCACTTTTCGCACTTGTGTTAGTGTTGAAAAACGACTTTTCACACTTGTGTTGGTGCAGAAAACCACTTTTGCACTTGTATTAGTGTGGAAAAAATACTTTTCGCACTTGTGTTCGTGTTGAAAAACCACTTTTTGCACTTGTGTTAGTGTTGAAAAGCCACTTTTGCACTTGTATTAGTGTGGAAAAAACACTTTTCGCACTTGTGTTAGTGTTGAAAAACCACTTTTCGCACTTGTGTTAATGTTGAAAAACCACTTTTCGCACTTGTGTTGGTGCAGGAAACCACTTTTGCACTTGTATTAGTGTGGAAAAAACACTTTTTGCACTTGTGATAGTGTTGAAAAACCACTTTTCGCACTTGTGTTAGTGTTGAAAAACCACTTTTTGCACTTGTGTTGGTGCAGGAAACCACTTTTGCACTTGTATTAATGTGGAAAAACCACTTTTCGCACTTGTGTTAGTGTTGAAAAACCACTTTTCGCACTTGTGTTAGTGTTGAAAAACCACTTTTCGCACTTGTGTTAGTGTTGAAAAACCACTTTTCGCACTTGTGTTGGTGCAGGAAACCACTTTTGCACTTGTATTAGTGTGGAAAAAACACTTTTCGCACTTGTGTTAGTGTTGAAAAACCACTTTTCGCACTTGTGTTAGTGTTGAAAAACCACTTTTCGCACTTGTGTTGGTGCAGGAAACCACTTTTGCACTTGTATTAGTGTGGAAAAAACACTTTTTGCACTTGTGATAGTGTTGAAAAACCACTTTTCGCACTTGTGTTAGTGTTTAAAAACCACTTTTCGCACTTGTGTTGGTGCAGGAAACCACTTTTGCACTTGTATTAGTGTGGAAAAACCACTTTTCGCACTTGTGTTAGTGTTGAAAAACCATTTTTCGCACTTGTGTTAGTGTTGAAAAACCACTTTTCGCACTTGTGTTGGTGCAGGAAACCACTTTTGCGCTTGTATTAGTGTGGAAAAAACACTTTTTGCACTTGTGATAGTGTTGAAAAACCACTTTTCGCACTTGTGTTAGTGTTGAAAAACCACTTTTCGCACTTGTGTTGGTGCAGGAAACCACTTTTCGCACTTGTCTTAGTGTTGAAAAACCACTTTTCGCACTTGTGATAGTGTTGAAAAACCACTTTTCGCACTTGTGTTAGTGTTGAAAAACCACTTTTCGCACTTGTGTTGGTGCAGGAAACCACTTTTGCACTTGTATTAGTGTGGAAAAACCACTTTTCGCACTTGTGTTAGTGTTGAAAAACCACTTTTCGCACTTGTGTTAGTGTTGAAAACCACTTTTCGCACTTGTGTTGGTGCAGGAAACCACTTTTGCACTTGTATTAGTGTGGAAAAAACACTTTTTGCACTTGTGATAGTGTTGAAAACCACTTTTTGCACTTGTAGTGTTGAAAAACCACTTTTCGCACTTGTGTTGGTGCAGGAAACCACATTTGCACTTGTATTAGTGTGGAAAAACCACTTTTCGCACTTGTGTTAGTGTTGAAAAACCACTTTTCGCACTTGTGTAGTGTTGAAAAACCACTTTTCGCACTTGTGTTGGTGCAGGAAACCACTTTTGCACTTGTATTAGTGTGGAAAAAACACTTTTTGCACTTGTGATAGTGTTGAAAAACGACTTTCGCACTTGTGTTAGTGTTGAAAAACCACTTTTCGCACTTGTGTTGGTGCAGGAAACCTCTTTTGCACTTGTATTAGTGTGGAAAAACCACTTTTCGCACTTGTGTTGGTGTTGAAAAACCACTTTTTGCACTTGTGTTAGTGTTGAAAAACCACTTTTCGCACTTGTATTAGTGTGGAAAAACCACTTTTCGCACTTGTGTTAGTGTTGAATAACCACTTTTCGCACTTGTGTTAGTGTTGAAGAACCACTTTTTGCACTTGTGTTAGTGTTGAAAAACCACTTTTCGCACTTGTGTTAGTGTTGAAAAACCACTTTTCGCACTTGTGTTAGTGTTGAAAAACCACTTTTCGCACTTGTGTTAGTGTTGAAAAACCACTTTTCGCACTTGTGTTGGTGCAGGAAACCACTTTTGCACTTGTATTAGTGTGGAAAAAAACACTTTTCTTCGCACTTGTGTTAGTGTTGAAAAACCACTTTTCGCACTTGTGTTAGTGTTGAAAAACCACTTTTCGCACTTGTGTTGGTGCAGGAAACCACTTTTGCACTTGTATTAGTGTGAAAAAACCACATTTCGCACTTGTGTTGGTGCAGGAAACCACTTTTGCACTTGTATTAGTGTGGAAAAAACACTTTTTGCACTTGTGATAGTGTTGAAAAACCACTTTTCGCACTTGTGTTAGTGTTGAAAAACCACTTTTCGCACTTGTGTTGGTGCAGGAAACCACTTTTGCACTTGTATTAGTGTGGAAAAAACACTTTTCGCACTTGTGTTAGTGTTGAAAAACCACTTTTCGCACTTGTGTTAGTGTTGAAAAACCACTTTTCGCACTTGTGTTGGTGCAGGAAACCACTTTTGCACTTGTATTAGCGTGGAAAAAACACTTTTTGCACTTGTGATAGTGTTGAAAAACCACTTTTCACACTTGTGTTAGTGTTGAAAAACCACTTTTCGCACTTGTGTTAGTGTTGAAAAACGACTTTTCACACTTGTGTTGGTGCAGAAAACCACTTTTGCACTTGTATTAGTGTGGAAAAAATACTTTTCGCACTTGTGTTCGTGTTGAAAAACCACTTTTTGCACTTGTGTTAGTGTTGAAAAGCCACTTTTGCACTTGTATTAGTGTGGAAAAAACACTTTTCGCACTTGTGTTAGTGTTGAAAAACCACTTTTCGCACTTGTGTTAATGTTGAAAAACCACTTTTCGCACTTGTGTTGGTGCAGGAAACCACTTTTGCACTTGTATTAGTGTGGAAAAAACACTTTTTGCACTTGTGATAGTGTTGAAAAACCACTTTTCGCACTTGTGTTAGTGTTGAAAAACCACTTTTTGCACTTGTGTTGGTGCAGGAAACCACTTTTGCACTTGTATTAATGTGGAAAAACCACTTTTCGCACTTGTGTTAGTGTTGAAAAACCACTTTTCGCACTTGTGTTAGTGTTGAAAAACCACTTTTCGCACTTGTGTTAGTGTTGAAAAACCACTTTTCGCACTTGTGTTGGTGCAGGAAACCACTTTTGCACTTGTATTAGTGTGGAAAAAACACTTTTCGCACTTGTGTTAGTGTTGAAAAACCACTTTTCGCACTTGTGTTAGTGTTGAAAAACCACTTTTCGCACTTGTGTTGGTGCAGGAAACCACTTTTGCACTTGTATTAGTGTGGAAAAAACACTTTTTGCACTTGTGATAGTGTTGAAAAACCACTTTTCGCACTTGTGTTAGTGTTTAAAAACCACTTTTCGCACTTGTGTTGGTGCAGGAAACCACTTTTGCACTTGTATTAGTGTGGAAAAACCACTTTTCGCACTTGTGTTAGTGTTGAAAAACCATTTTTCGCACTTGTGTTAGTGTTGAAAAACCACTTTTCGCACTTGTGTTGGTGCAGGAAACCACTTTTGCACTTGTATTAGTGTGGAAAAAACACTTTTTGCACTTGTGATAGTGTTGAAAAACCACTTTTCGCACTTGTGTTAGTGTTGAAAAACCACTTTTCGCACTTGTGTTGGTGCAGGAAACCACTTTTCGCACTTGTCTTAGTGTTGAAAAACCACTTTTCGCACTTGTGATAGTGTTGAAAAACCACTTTTCGCACTTGTGTTAGTGTTGAAAAACCACTTTTCGCACTTGTGTTGGTGCAGGAAACCACTTTTGCACTTGTATTAGTGTGGAAAAACCACTTTTCGCACTTGTGTTAGTGTTGAAAAACCACTTTTCGCACTTGTGTTAATGTTGAAAAACCACTTTTTGCACTTGTGTTAGTGTTGAAAAACCACTTTTCGCACATGGGTTGGTGCAGGAAACCACTTTTGCACTTGTATTAGTGTGGAAAAAACACTTTTCGCATTTGTGTTAGTGTTGAAAAACCACTTTTCGCACTTGTGTTAGTGTTGAAAAACCACTTTTCGCACTTGTGTTGGTGCAGGAAACCACTTTTGCACTTGTATTAGTGTGGAAAAAACACTTTTCGCACTTGTGTTAGTGTTGAAAAACCACTTTTCGCACTTGTGTTAGTGTTGAAAAACCACTTTTCGCACTTGTGTTGGTGCAGGAAACCACTTTTGCACTTGTATTAGTGTGGAAAAAACACTTTTCGCACTTGTGTTAGTGTTGAAAAACCACTTTTCGCACTTGTGTTAGTGTTGAAAAACCACTTTTCACACTTGTGTTGGTGCAGGAAACCACTTTTGCACTTGTATTAGTGTAGAAAAAACACTTTTTGCACTTGTCATAGTGTTGAAAAACCACTTTTTGCACTTGTGTTAGTGTTGAAAAACCACTTTTCGCACTTGTGTTGGTGCAGGAAACCACTTTTGCACTTGTATTAGTGTGGAAAAACCACTTTTCGCACTTGTGATAGTGTTGAAAAACCACTTTTCGCACTTGAGATAGTGTTGAAAAACCACTTTTCGCACTTGTGTTAGTGTTGAAAAACCACTTTTCGCACTTGTATTAGTGTTGAAAAACCACTTTTCGCACTTGTGTTAGTGTTGAAAACCACTTTTCGCACTTGTGTTGGTGCAGGAAACCACTTTTGCACTTGTATTAGTGTGGAAAAAACACTTTTTGCACTTGTGATAGTGTTGAAAACCACTTTTTGCACTTGTGTTAGTGTTGAAAAACCACTTTTCGCACTTGTGTTGGTGCAGGAAACCACTTTTGCACTTGTATTAGTGTGGAAAAACCACTTTTCGCACTTGTGTTAGTGTTGAAAAACCACTTTTCGCACTTGTGTTAGTGTTGAAAAACCACTTTTCGCACTTGTGTTGGTGCAGGAAACCACTTTTGCACTTGTATTAGTGTGGAAAAAACACTTTTTGCACTTGTGATAGTGTTGAAAAACGACTTTTCGCACTTGTGTTAGTGTTGAAAAACCACTTTTCGCACTTGTGTTGGTGCAGGAAACCACTTTTGCACTTGTATTAGTGTGGAAAAAACACTTTTTGCACTTGTGATAGTGTTGAAAAACCACTGGACTTGTGTTAGTGTTGAAAAACCACTTTTTGCACTTGTGTTGGTGCAGGAAACCACTTTTGCACTTGTATTAGTGTGGAAAAACCACTTTTCGCACTTGTGTTAGTGTTGAAAAACCACTTTTCGCACTTGTGTTAGTGTTGAAAAACCACTTTTCGCACTTGTGTTAGTGTTGAAAAACCACTTTTCGCACTTGTGTTGGTGCAGGAAACCACTTTTGCACTTGTATTAGTGTGGAAAAAACACTTTTCGCACTTGTGTTAGTGTTGAAAAACCACTTTTCGCACTTGTGTTAGTGTTGAAAAACCACTTTTCGCACTTGTGTTGGTGCAGGAAACCACTTTTCGCACTTTGTCTTAGTGTTGAAAAACCACTTTTCGCACTTGTGATAGTGTTGAAAAACCACTTTTCGCACTTGTGTTGGTGCAGGAAACCACTTTTGCACTTGTATTAGCGTGGAAAAAACACTTTTTGCACTTGTGATAGTGTTGAAAAACCACTTTTCACACTTGTGTTAGTGTTGAAAAACCACTTTTCGCACTTGTGTTAGTGTTGAAAAACCACTTTTCACACTTGTGTTGGTGCAGAAAACCACTTTTGCACTTGTATTAGTGTGGAAAAAACACTTTTCGCACTTGTGTTAGTGTTGAAAAACCACTTTTTGCACTTGTGTTAGTGTTGAAAAGCCACTTTTGCACTTGTATTAGTGTGGAAAAAACACTTTTCGCACTTGTGTTAGTGTTGAAAAACCACTTTTCGCACTTGTGTTAGTGTTGAAAACCACTTTTCGCACTTGTGTTGGTGCAGGAAACCACTTTTGCACTTGTATTAGTGTGGAAAAAACACTTTTTGCACTTGTGATAGTGTTGAAAACCACTTTTTGCACTTGTGTTAGTGTTGAAAAACCACTTTTCGCACTTGTGTTGGTGCAGGAAACCACTTTTGCACTTGTATTAGTGTGGAAAAACCACTTTTCGCACTTGTGTTAGTGTTGAAAAACCACTTTTCGCACTTGTGTTAGTGTTGAAAAACCACTTTTCGCACTTGTGTTGGTGCAGGAAACCACTTTTGCACTTGTATTAGTGTGGAAAAAACACTTTTTGCACTTGTGATAGTGTTGAAAAACGACTTTTCGCACTTGTGTTAGTGTTGAAAAACCACTTTTCGCACTTGTGTTGGTGCAGGAAACCTCTTTTGCACTTGTATTAGTGTGGAAAAACCACTTTTTGCACTTGTGTTAGTGTTGAAAAACCACTTTTGCACTTGTATTAGTGTGGAAAAACCACTTTTCGCACTTGTGTTGGTGTTGAAAAACCACTTTTTGCACTTGTGTTAGTGTTGAAAAACCACTTTTCGCACTTGTATTAGTGTGGAAAAACCACTTTTCGCACTTGTGTTAGTGTTGAATAACCACTTTTCGCACTTGTGTTAGTGTTGAAGAACCACTTTTCGCACTTGTGTTAGTGTTGAAAAACCACTTTTCGCACTTGTGTTAGTGTTGAAAAACCACTTTTCGCACTTGTGTTAGTGTTGAAAAACCACTTTTCGCACTTGTGTTGGTGCAGGAAACCACTTTTGCACTTGTATTAGTGTGGAAAAAACACTTTTCGCACTTGTGTTAGTGTTGAAAAACCACTTTTCGCACTTGTGTTAGTGTTGAAAAACCACTTTTCGCACTTGTGTTGGTGCAGGAAACCACTTTTGCACTTGTATTAGTGTGGAAAAACCACATTTCGCACTTGTGTTGGTGCAGGAAACCACTTTTGCACTTGTATTAGTGTGGAAAAAACACTTTTTGCACTTGTGATAGTGTTGAAAAACCACTTTTCGCACTTGTGTTAGTGTTGAAAAACCACTTTTCGCACTTGTGTTAGTGTTGAAAAACCAATTTCACACTTGTGTTGGTGCAGAAAACCACTTTTGCACTTGTATTAGTGTGGAAAAAACACTTTTCGCACTTGTGTTAGTGTTGAAAAACCACTTTTTGCACTTGTGTTAGTGTTGAAAAGCCACTTTTGCACTTGTATTAGTGTGGAAAAAACACTTTTCGCACTTGTGTTAGTGTTGAAAAACCACTTTTCGCACTTGTGTTAGTGTTGAAAAACCACTTTTCGCACTTGTGTTGGTGCAGGAAACCACTTTTGCACTTGTATTAGTGTGGAAAAAACACTTTTTGCACTTGTGATAGTGTTGAAAAACCACTTTTCGGACTTGTGTTAGTGTTGAAAAACCACTTTTTGCACTTGTGTTGGTGCAGGAAACCACTTTTGCACTTGTATTAGTGTGGAAAAACCACTTTTCGCACTTGTGTTAGTGTTGAAAAACCACTTTTCGCACTTGTGTTAGTGTTGAAAAACCACTTTTCGCACTTGTGTTAGTGTTGAAAAACCACTTTTCGCACTTGTGTTGGTGCAGGAAACCACTTTTGCACTTGTATTAGTGTGGAAAAAACACTTTTCGCACTTGTGTTAGTGTTGAAAAACCACTTTTCGCACTTGTGTTAGTGTTGAAAAACCACTTTTCGCACTTGTGTTGGTGCAGGAAACCACTTTTCGCACTTTGTCTTAGTGTTGAAAAACCACTTTTCGCACTTGTGATAGTGTTGAAAAACCACTTTTCGCACTTGTGTTGGTGCAGGAAACCACTTTTGCACTTGTATTAGCGTGGAAAAAACACTTTTTGCACTTGTGATAGTGTTGAAAAACCACTTTTCACATTTGTGTTAGTGTTGAAAAACCACTTTTCGCACTTGTGTTAGTGTTGAAAAACCACTTTTCACACTTGTGTTGGTGCAGAAAACCACTTTTGCACTTGTATTAGTGTGGAAAAAACACTTTTCGCACTTGTGTTAGTGTTGAAAAACCACTTTTTGCACTTGTGTTAGTGTTGAAAAGCCACTTTTGCACTTGTATTAGTGTGGAAAAAACACTTTTCGCACTTGTGTTAGTGTTGAAAAACCACTTTTCGCACTTGTGTTAGTGTTGAAAAACCACTTTTCGCACTTGTGTTGGTGCAGGAAACCACTTTTGCACTTGTATTAGTGTGGAAAAAACACTTTTTGCACTTGTGATAGTGTTGAAAAACCACTTTTCGCACTTGTGTTAGTGTTGAAAAACCACTTTTTGCACTTGTGTTGGTGCAGGAAACCACTTTTGCACTTGTATTAGTGTGGAAAAACCACTTTTCGCACTTGTGTTAGTGTTGAAAAACCACTTTTCGCACTTGTGTTAGTGTTGAAAAACCACTTTTCGCACTTGTGTTAGTGTTGAAAAACCACTTTTCGCACTTGTGTTGGTGCAGGAAAACACTTTTGCACTTGTATTAGTGTGGAAAAAACACTTTTCGCACTTGTGTTAGTGTTGAAAATCCACTTTTCGCACTTGTGTTAGTGTTGAAAAACCACTTTTCGCACTTGTGTTGGTGCAGGAAACCACTTTTGCACTTGTATTAGTGTGGAAAAAACACTTTTTGCACTTGTGATAGTGTTGAAAAACCACTTTTCGCACTTGTGTTAGTGTTTAAAAACCACTTTTCGCACTTGTGTTGGTGCAGGAAACCACTTTTGCACTTGTATTAGTGTGGAAAAACCACTTTTCGCACTTGTGTTAGTGTTGAAAAACCATTTTTCGCACTTGTGTTAGTGTTGAAAAACCACTTTTCGCACTTGTGTTGGTGCAGGAAACCTCTTTTGCACTTGTATTAGTGTGGAAAAACCACTTTTTGCACTTGTGTTAGTGTTGAAAAACCACTTTTGCACTTGTATTAGTGTGGAAAAACCACTTTTCGCACTTGTGTTAGTGTTGAAAAACCACTTTTTGCACTTGTGTTAGTGTTGAAAAACCACTTTTCGCACTTGTATTAGTGTGGAAAAACCACTTTTCGCACTTGTGTTCGTGTTGAATAACCACTTTTCGCACTTGTGTTAGTGTTGAAAAACCACTTTTCGCACTTGTGTTAGTGTTGAAAAACCACTTTTCGCACTTGTGTTAGTGTTGAAAAACCACTTTTCGCACTTGTGTTAGTGTTGAAAAACCACTTTTCGCACTTGTGTTGGTGCAGGAAACCACTTTTGCACTTGTATTAGTGTGGAAAAAACACTTTTCGCACTTGTGTTAGTGTTGAAAAACCACTTTTCGCACTTGTGTTAGTGTTGAAAAACCACTTTTCGCACTTGTGTTGGTGCAGGAAACCACTTTTGCACTTGTATTAGTGTGAAAAAACCACATTTCGCACTTGTGTTGGTGCAGGAAACCACTTTTGCACTTGTATTAGTGTGGAAAAAACACTTTTTGCACTTGTGATAGTGTTGAAAAACCACTTTTCGCACTTGTGTTAGTGTTGAAAAACCACTTTTCGCACTTGTGTTGGTGCAGGAAACCACTTTTGCACTTGTATTAGTGTGGAAAAAACACTTTTCGCACTTGTGTTAGTGTTGAAAAACCACTTTTCGCACTTGTGTTAGTGTTGAAAAACCACTTTTCGCACTTGTGTTGGTGCAGGAAACCACTTTTGCACTTGTATTAGCGTGGAAAAAACACTTTTTGCACTTGTGATAGTGTTGAAAAACCACTTTTCACACTTGTGTTAGTGTTGAAAAACCACTTTTCGCACTTGTGTTAGTGTTGAAAAACCACTTTTCACACTTGTGTTGGTGCAGAAAACCACTTTTGCACTTGTATTAGTGTGGAAAAAATACTTTTCGCACTTGTGTTCGTGTTGAAAAACCACTTTTTGCACTTGTGTTAGTGTTGAAAAGCCACTTTTGCACTTGTATTAGTGTGGAAAAAACACTTTTCGCACTTGTGTTAGTGTTGAAAAACCACTTTTCGCACTTGTGTTAATGTTGAAAAACCACTTTTCGCACTTGTGTTGGTGCAGGAAACCACTTTTGCACTTGTATTAGTGTGGAAAAAACACTTTTTGCACTTGTGATAGTGTTGAAAAACCACTTTTCGCACTTGTGTTAGTGTTGAAAAACCACTTTTTGCACTTGTGTTGGTGCAGGAAACCACTTTTGCACTTGTATTAATGTGGAAAAACCACTTTTCGCACTTGTGTTAGTGTTGAAAAACCACTTTTCGCACTTGTGTTAGTGTTGAAAAACCACTTTTCGCACTTGTGTTAGTGTTGAAAAACCACTTTTCGCACTTGTGTTGGTGCAGGAAACCACTTTTGCACTTGTATTAGTGTGGAAAAAACACTTTTCGCACTTGTGTTAGTGTTGAAAAACCACTTTTCGCACTTGTGTTAGTGTTGAAAAACCACTTTTCGCACTTGTGTTGGTGCAGGAAACCACTTTTGCACTTGTATTAGTGTGGAAAAAACACTTTTTGCACTTGTGATAGTGTTGAAAAACCACTTTTCGCACTTGTGTTAGTGTTTAAAAACCACTTTTCGCACTTGTGTTGGTGCAGGAAACCACTTTTGCACTTGTATTAGTGTGGAAAAACCACTTTTCGCACTTGTGTTAGTGTTGAAAAACCATTTTTCGCACTTGTGTTAGTGTTGAAAAACCACTTTTCGCACTTGTGTTGGTGCAGGAAACCACTTTTGCACTTGTATTAGTGTGGAAAAAACACTTTTTGCACTTGTGATAGTGTTGAAAAACCACTTTTCGCACTTGTGTTAGTGTTGAAAAACCACTTTTCGCACTTGTGTTGGTGCAGGAAACCACTTTTCGCACTTGTCTTAGTGTTGAAAAACCACTTTTCGCACTTGTGATAGTGTTGAAAAACCACTTTTCGCACTTGTGTTAGTGTTGAAAAACCACTTTTCGCACTTGTGTTGGTGCAGGAAACCACTTTTGCACTTGTATTAGTGTGGAAAAACCACTTTTCGCACTTGTGTTAGTGTTGAAAAACCACTTTTCGCACTTGTGTTAATGTTGAAAAACCACTTTTTGCACTTGTGTTAGTGTTGAAAAACCACTTTTCGCACATGGGTTGGTGCAGGAAACCACTTTTGCACTTGTATTAGTGTGGAAGAAACACTTTTCGCATTTGTGTTAGTGTTGAAAAACCACTTTTCGCACTTGTGTTAGTGTTGAAAAACCACTTTTCGCACTTGTGTTGGTGCAGGAAACCACTTTTGCACTTGTATTAGTGTGGAAAAAACACTTTTCGCACTTGTGTTAGTGTTGAAAAACCACTTTTCGCACTTGTGTTAGTGTTGAAAAACCACTTTTCGCACTTGTGTTGGTGCAGGAAACCACTTTTGCACTTGTATTAGTGTGGAAAAAACACTTTTCGCACTTGTGTTAGTGTTGAAAAACCACTTTTCGCACTTGTGTTAGTGTTGAAAAACCACTTTTCACACTTGTGTTGGTGCAGGAAACCACTTTTGCACTTGTATTAGTGTAGAAAAAACACTTTTTGCACTTGTCATAGTGTTGAAAAACCACTTTTTGCACTTGTGTTAGTGTTGAAAAACCACTTTTCGCACTTGTGTTGGTGCAGGAAACCACTTTTGCACTTGTATTAGTGTGGAAAAACCACTTTTCGCACTTGTGATAGTGTTGAAAAACCACTTTTCGCACTTGAGATAGTGTTGAAAAACCACTTTTCGCACTTGTGTTAGTGTTGAAAAACCACTTTTCGCACTTGTATTAGTGTTGAAAAACCACTTTTCGCACTTGTGTTAGTGTTGAAAACCACTTTTCGCACTTGTGTTGGTGCAGGAAACCACTTTTGCACTTGTATTAGTGTGGAAAAAACACTTTTTGCACTTGTGATAGTGTTGAAAACCACTTTTTGCACTTGTGTTAGTGTTGAAAAACCACTTTTCGCACTTGTGTTGGTGCAGGAAACCACTTTTGCACTTGTATTAGTGTGGAAAAACCACTTTTCGCACTTGTGTTAGTGTTGAAAAACCACTTTTCGCACTTGTGTTAGTGTTGAAAAACCACTTTTCGCACTTGTGTTGGTGCAGGAAACCACTTTTGCACTTGTATTAGTGTGGAAAAAACACTTTTTGCACTTGTGATAGTGTTGAAAAACGACTTTTCGCACTTGTGTTAGTGTTGAAAAACCACTTTTCGCACTTGTGTTGGTGCAGGAAACCTCTTTTGCACTTGTATTAGTGTGGAAAAACCACTTTTTGCACTTGTGTTAGTGTTGAAAAACCACTTTTGCACTTGTATTAGTGTGGAAAAACCACTTTTCGCACTTGTGTTGGTGTTGAAAAACCACTTTTTGCACTTGTGTTAGTGTTGAAAAACCACTTTTCGCACTTGTATTAGTGTGGAAAAACCACTTTTTGCACTTGTGTTAGTGTTGAATAACCACTTTTCGCACTTGTGTTAGTGTTGAAGAACCACTTTTCGCACTTGTGTTAGTGTTGAAAAACCACTTTTCGCACTTGTGTTAGTGTTGAAAAACCACTTTTCGCACTTGTGTTAGTGTTGAAAAACCACTTTTCGCAATTGTGTTGGTGCAGGAAACCACTTTTGCACTTGTATTAGTGTGGAAAAAACACTTTTCGCACTTGTGTTAGTGTTGAAAAACCACTTTTCGCACTTGTGTTAGTGTTGAAAAACCACTTTTCGCACTTGTGTTGGTGCAGGAAACCACTTTTGCACTTGTATTAGTGTGGAAAAACCACATTTCGCACTTGTGTTGGTGCAGGAAACCACTTTTGCACTTGTATTAGTGTGGAAAAAACACTTTTTGCACTTGTGATAGTGTTGAAAAACCACTTTTCGCACTTGTGTTAGTGTTGAAAAACCACTTTTCGCACTTGTGTTAGTGTTGAAAAACCACTTTTCACACTTGTGTTGGTGCAGAAAACCACTTTTGCACTTGTATTAGTGTGGAAAAAACACTTTTCGCACTTGTGTTAGTGTTGAAAAACCACTTTTTGCACTTGTGTTAGTGTTGAAAAGCCACTTTTGCACTTGTATTAGTGTGGAAAAAACACTTTTCGCACTTGTGTTAGTGTTGAAAAACCACTTTTCGCACTTGTGTTAGTGTTGAAAAACCACTTTTCGCACTTGTGTTGGTGCAGGAAACCACTTTTGCACTTGTATTAGTGTGGAAAAAACACTTTTTGCACTTGTGATAGTGTTGAAAAACCACTTTTCGGACTTGTGTTAGTGTTGAAAAACCACTTTTTGCACTTGTGTTGGTGCAGGAAACCACTTTTGCACTTGTATTAGTGTGGAAAAACCACTTTTCGCACTTGTGTTAGTGTTGAAAAACCACTTTTCGCACTTGTGTTAGTGTTGAAAAACCACTTTTCGCACTTGTGTTAGTGTTGAAAACCACTTTTCGCACTTGTGTTGGTGCAGGAAACCACTTTTGCACTTGTATTAGTGTGGAAAAAACACTTTTCGCACTTGTGTTAGTGTTGAAAAACCACTTTTCGCACTTGTGTTAGTGTTGAAAAACCACTTTTCGCACTTGTGTTGGTGCAGGAAACCACTTTTCGCACTTTGTCTTAGTGTTGAAAAACCACTTTTCGCACTTGTGTTAGTGTTGAAAACCACTTTTCGCACTTGTGTTGGTGCAGGAAACCACTTTTGCACTTGTATTAGTGTGGAAAAACCACTTTTCGCACTTGTGTTAGTGTTGAAAAACCACTTTTCGCACTTGTGTTAGTGTTGAAAAACCACTTTTCGCACTTGTGTTGGTGCAGGAAACCACTTTTGCACTTGTATTAGTGTGGAAAAAACACTTTTTGCACTTGTGATAGTGTTGAAAAACGACTTTTCGCACTTGTGTTAGTGTTGAAAAACCACTTTTCGCACTTGTGTTGGTGCAGGAAACCACTTTTGCACTTGTATTAGTGTGGAAAAAACACTTTTTGCACTTGTGATAGTGTTGAAAAACCACTTTTCGGACTTGTGTTAGTGTTGAAAAACCACTTTTTGCACTTGTGTTGGTGCAGGAAACCACTTTTGCACTTGTATTAGTGTGGAAAAACCACTTTTCGCACTTGTGTTAGTGTTGAAAAACCACTTTTCGCACTTGTGTTAGTGTTGAAAAACCACTTTTCGCACTTGTGTTAGTGTTGAAAAACCACTTTTCGCACTTGTGTTGGTGCAGGAAACCACTTTTGCACTTGTATTAGTGTGGAAAAAACACTTTTCGCACTTGTGTTAGTGTTGAAAAACCACTTTTCGCACTTGTGTTAGTGTTGAAAAACCACTTTTCGCACTTGTGTTGGTGCAGGAAACCACTTTTCGCACTTTGTCTTAGTGTTGAAAAACCACTTTTCGCACTTGTGATAGTGTTGAAAAACCACTTTTCGCACTTGTGTTGGTGCAGGAAACCACTTTTGCACTTGTATTAGCGTGGAAAAAACACTTTTTGCACTTGTGATAGTGTTGAAAAACCACTTTTCACACTTGTGTTAGTGTTGAAAAACCACTTTTCGCACTTGTGTTAGTGTTGAAAAACCACTTTTCACACTTGTGTTGGTGCAGAAAACCACTTTTGCACTTGTATTAGTGTGGAAAAAACACTTTTCGCACTTGTGTTAGTGTTGAAAAACCACTTTTTGCACTTGTGTTAGTGTTGAAAAGCCACTTTTGCACTTGTATTAGTGTGGAAAAAACACTTTTCGCACTTGTGTTAGTGTTGAAAAACCACTTTTCGCACTTGTGTTAGTGTTGAAAACCACTTTTCGCACTTGTGTTGGTGCAGGAAACCACTTTTGCACTTGTATTAGTGTGGAAAAAACACTTTTTGCACTTGTGATAGTGTTGAAAACCACTTTTTGCACTTGTGTTAGTGTTGAAAAACCACTTTTCGCACTTGTGTTGGTGCAGGAAACCACTTTTGCACTTGTATTAGTGTGGAAAAACCACTTTTCGCACTTGTGTTAGTGTTGAAAAACCACTTTTCGCACTTGTGTTAGTGTTGAAAAACCACTTTTCGCACTTGTGTTGGTGCAGGAAACCACTTTTGCACTTGTATTAGTGTGGAAAAAACACTTTTTGCACTTGTGATAGTGTTGAAAAACGACTTTTCGCACTTGTGTTAGTGTTGAAAAACCACTTTTCGCACTTGTGTTGGTGCAGGAAACCTCTTTTGCACTTGTATTAGTGTGGAAAAACCACTTTTTGCACTTGTGTTAGTGTTGAAAAACCACTTTTGCACTTGTATTAGTGTGGAAAAACCACTTTTCGCACTTGTGTTGGTGTTGAAAAACCACTTTTTGCACTTGTGTTAGTGTTGAAAAACCACTTTTCGCACTTGTATTAGTGTGGAAAAACCACTTTTCGCACTTGTGTTAGTGTTGAATAACCACTTTTCGCACTTGTGTTAGTGTTGAAGAACCACTTTTCGCACTTGTGTTAGTGTTGAAAAACCACTTTTCGCACTTGTGTTAGTGTTGAAAAACCACTTTTCGCACTTGTGTTAGTGTTGAAAAACCACTTTTCGCACTTGTGTTGGTGCAGGAAACCACTTTTGCACTTGTATTAGTGTGGAAAAACCACATTTCGCACTTGTGTTGGTGCAGGAAACCACTTTTGCACTTGTATTAGTGTGGAAAAAACACTTTTCGCACTTGTGTTAGTGTTGAAAAACCACTTTTCGCACTTGTGTTAGTGTTGAAAAACCACTTTTCGCACTTGTGTTGGTGCAGGAAACCACTTTTGCACTTGTATTAGTGTGGAAAAACCACATTTCGCACTTGTGTTGGTGCAGGAAACCACTTTTGCACTTGTATTAGTGTGGAAAAAACACTTTTTGCACTTGTGATAGTGTTGAAAAACCACTTTTCGCACTTGTGTTAGTGTTGAAAAACCACTTTTCGCACTTGTGTTAGTGTTGAAAAACCACTTTTCACACTTGTGTTGGTGCAGAAAACCACTTTTGCACTTGTATTAGTGTGGAAAAAACACTTTTCGCACTTGTGTTAGTGTTGAAAAACCACTTTTTGCACTTGTGTTAGTGTTGAAAAGCCACTTTTGCACTTGTATTAGTGTGGAAAAAACACTTTTCGCACTTGTGTTAGTGTTGAAAAACCACTTTTCGCACTTGTGTTAGTGTTGAAAAACCACTTTTCGCACTTGTGTTGGTGCAGGAAACCACTTTTGCACTTGTATTAGTGTGGAAAAAACACTTTTTGCACTTGTGATAGTGTTGAAAAACCACTTTTCGGACTTGTGTTAGTGTTGAAAAACCACTTTTTGCACTTGTGTTGGTGCAGGAAACCACTTTTGCACTTGTATTAGTGTGGAAAAACCACTTTTCGCACTTGTGTTAGTGTTGAAAAACCACTTTTCGCACTTGTGTTAGTGTTGAAAAACCACTTTTCGCACTTGTGTTAGTGTTGAAAAACCACTTTTCGCACTTGTGTTGGTGCAGGAAACCACTTTTGCACTTGTATTAGTGTGGAAAAAACACTTTTCGCACTTGTGTTAGTGTTGAAAAACCACTTTTCGCACTTGTGTTAGTGTTGAAAAACCACTTTTCGCACTTGTGTTGGTGCAGGAAACCACTTTTCGCACTTTGTCTTAGTGTTGAAAAACCACTTTTCGCACTTGTGATAGTGTTGAAAAACCACTTTTCGCACTTGTGTTGGTGCAGGAAACCACTTTTGCACTTGTATTAGCGTGGAAAAAACACTTTTTGCACTTGTGATAGTGTTGAAAAACCACTTTTCACACTTGTGTTAGTGTTGAAAAACCACTTTTCGCACTTGTGTTAGTGTTGAAAAACCACTTTTCACACTTGTGTTGGTGCAGAAAACCACTTTTGCACTTGTATTAGTGTGGAAAAAACACTTTTCGCACTTGTGTTAGTGTTGAAAAACCACTTTTTGCACTTGTGTTAGTGTTGAAAAGTCACTTTTGCACTTGTATTAGTGTGGAAAAAACACTTTTCGCACTTGTGTTAGTGTTGAAAAACCACTTTTCGCACTTGTGTTAGTGTTGAAAAACCACTTTTCGCACTTGTGTTGGTGCAGGAAACCACTTTTGCACTTGTATTAGTGTGGAAAAAACACTTTTTGCACTTGTGATAGTGTTGAAAAACCACTTTTCGCACTTGTGTTAGTGTTGAAAAACCACTTTTTGCACTTGTGTTGGTGCAGGAAACCACTTTTGCACTTGTATTAGTGTGGAAAAACCACTTTTCGCACTTGTGTTAGTGTTGAAAAACCACTTTTCGCACTTGTGTTAGTGTTGAAAAACCACTTTTCGCACTTGTGTTAGTGTTGAAAAACCACTTTTCGCACTTGTGTTGGTGCAGGAAAGCACTTTTGCACTTGTATTAGTGTGGAAAAAACACTTTTCGCACTTGTGTTAGTGTTGAAAATCCACTTTTCGCACTTGTGTTAGTGTTGAAAAACCACTTTTCGCACTTGTGTTGGTGCAGGAAACCACTTTTGCACTTGTATTAGTGTGGAAAAAACACTTTTTGCACTTGTGATAGTGTTGAAAAACCACTTTTCGCACTTGTGTTAGTGTTTAAAAACCACTTTTCGCACTTGTGTTGGTGCAGGAAACCACTTTTGCACTTGTATTAGTGTGGAAAAACCACTTTTCGCACTTGTGTTAGTGTTGAAAAACCATTTTTCGCACTTGTGTTAGTGTTGAAAAACCACTTTTCGCACTTGTGTTGGTGCAGGAAACCTCTTTTGCACTTGTATTAGTGTGGAAAAACCACTTTTTGCACTTGTGTTAGTGTTGAAAAACCACTTTTGCACTTGTATTAGTGTGGAAAAACCACTTTTCGCACTTGTGTTAGTGTTGAAAAACCACTTTTTGCACTTGTGTTAGTGTTGAAAAACCACTTTTCGCACTTGTATTAGTGTGGAAAAACCACTTTTCGCACTTGTGTTCGTGTTGAATAACCACTTTTCGCACTTGTGTTAGTGTTGAAAAACCACTTTTCGCACTTGTGTTAGTGTTGAAAAACCACTTTTCGCACTTGTGTTAGTGTTGAAAAACCACTTTTCGCACTTGTGTTAGTGTTGAAAAACCACTTTTCGCACTTGTGTTGGTGCAGGAAACCACTTTTGCACTTGTATTAGTGTGGAAAAAACACTTTTCGCACTTGTGTTAGTGTTGAAAAACCACTTTTCGCACTTGTGTTAGTGTTGAAAAACCACTTTTCGCACTTGTGTTGGTGCAGGAAACCACTTTTGCACTTGTATTAGTGTGAAAAAACCACATTTCGCACTTGTGTTGGTGCAGGAAACCACTTTT
Organism: Myxine glutinosa; assembly: GCF_964187855.1. Classification (NCBI taxonomy): domain Eukaryota; kingdom Metazoa; phylum Chordata; class Myxini; order Myxiniformes; family Myxinidae; genus Myxine; species Myxine glutinosa. Next base: position 71,030 of record NW_027617603.1, on the reverse strand, counting down.
GCACTTGTATTAGTGTGGAAAAAACACTTTTTGCACTTGTGATAGTGTTGAAAAACCACTTTTCGCACTTGTGTTAGTGTTGAAAAACCACTTTTTGCACTTGTGTTGGTGCAGGAAACCACTTTTGCACTTGTATTAGTGTGGAAAAAACACTTTTCGCACTTGTGTTAGTGTTGAAAAACCACTTTTCGCACTTGTGTTAGTGTTGAAAAACCACTTTTCGCACTTGTGTTGGTGCAGGAAACCACTTTTGCACTTGTATTAGCGTGGAAAAAACACTTTTTGCACTTGTGATAGTGTTGAAAAACCACTTTTCACACTTGTGTTAGTGTTGAAAAACCACTTTTCGCACTTGTGTTAGTGTTGAAAAACCACTTTTCACACTTGTGTTGGTGCAGAAAACCACTTTTGCACTTGTATTAGTGTGGAAAAAATACTTTTCGCACTTGTGTTCGTGTTGAAAAACCACTTTTTGCACTTGTGTTAGTGTTGAAAAGCCACTTTTGCACTTGTATTAGTGTGGAAAAAACACTTTTCGCACTTGTGTTAGTGTTGAAAAACCACTTTTCGCACTTGTGTTAATGTTGAAAAACCACTTTTCGCACTTGTGTTGGTGCAGGAAACCACTTTTGCACTTGTATTAGTGTGGAAAAAACACTTTTTGCACTTGTGATAGTGTTGAAAAACCACTTTTCGCACTTGTGTTAGTGTTGAAAAACCACTTTTTGCACTTGTGTTGGTGCAGGAAACCACTTTTGCACTTGTATTAATGTGGAAAAACCACTTTTCGCACTTGTGTTAGTGTTGAAAAACCACTTTTCGCACTTGTGTTAGTGTTGAAAAACCACTTTTCGCACTTGTGTTAGTGTTGAAAAACCACTTTTCGCACTTGTGTTGGTGCAGGAAACCACTTTTGCACTTGTATTAGTGTGGAAAAAACACTTTTCGCACTTGTGTTAGTGTTGAAAAACCACTTTTCGCACTTGTGTTAGTGTTGAAAAACCACTTTTCGCACTTGTGTTGGTGCAGGAAACCACTTTTGCACTTGTATTAGTGTGGAAAAAACACTTTTTGCACTTGTGATAGTGTTGAAAAACCACTTTTCGCACTTGTGTTAGTGTTTAAAAACCACTTTTCGCACTTGTGTTGGTGCAGGAAACCACTTTTGCACTTGTATTAGTGTGGAAAAACCACTTTTCGCACTTGTGTTAGTGTTGAAAAACCATTTTTCGCACTTGTGTTAGTGTTGAAAAACCACTTTTTGCACTTGTGTTGGTGCAGGAAACCACTTTTGCACTTGTATTAGTGTGGAAAAAACACTTTTTGCACTTGTGATAGTGTTGAAAAACCACTTTTCGCACTTGTGTTAGTGTTGAAAAACCACTTTTCGCACTTGTGTTGGTGCAGGAAACCACTTTTCGCACTTGTCTTAGTGTTGAAAAACCACTTTTCGCACTTGTGATAGTGTTGAAAAACCACTTTTCGCACTTGTGTTAGTGTTGAAAAACCACTTTTCGCACTTGTGTTGGTGCAGGAAACCACTTTTGCACTTGTGTTAGTGTGGAAAAACCACTTTTCGCACTTGTGTTAGTGTTGAAAAACCACTTTTCGCACTTGTGTTAATGTTGAAAAACCACTTTTTGCACTTGTGTTAGTGTTGAAAAACCACTTTTCGCACATGGGTTGGTGCAGGAAACCACTTTTGCACTTGTATTAGTGCGGAAAAAACACTTTTCGCATTTGTGTTAGTGTTGAAAAACCACTTTTCGCACTTGTGTTAGTGTTGAAAAACCACTTTTCGCACTTGTGTTGGTGCAGGAAACCACTTTTGCACTTGTATTAGTGTGGAAAAAACACTTTTCGCACTTGTGTTAGTGTTGAAAAACCACTTTTCGCACTTGTGTTAGTGTTGAAAAACCACTTTTCGCACTTGTGTTGGTGCAGGAAACCACTTTTGCACTTGTATTAGTGTGGAAAAAACACTTTTCGCACTTGTGTTAGTGTTGAAAAACCACTTTTCGCACTTGTGTTAGTGTTGAAAAACCACTTTTCACACTTGTGTTGGTGCAGGAAACCACTTTTGCACTTGTATTAGTGTAGAAAAAACACTTTTTGCACTTGTCATAGTGTTGAAAAACCACTTTTTGCACTTGTGTTAGTGTTGAAAAACCACTTTTCGCACTTGTGTTAGTGTTGAAAAACCACTTTTCGCACTTGTGTTAGTGTTGAAAACCACTTTTCGCACTTGTGTTGGTGCAGGAAACCACTTTTGCACTTGTATTAGTGTGGAAAAAACACTTTTCGCACTTGTGTTAGTGTTGAAAAACCACTTTTCGCACTTGTGTTAGTGTTGAAAAACCACTTTTCGCACTTGTGTTGGTGCAGGAAACCACTTTTCGCACTTTGTCTTAGTGTTGAAAAACCACTTTTCGCACTTGTGTTAGTGTTGAAAACCACTTTTCGCACTTGTGTTGGTGCAGGAAACCACTTTTGCACTTGTATTAGTGTGGAAAAACCACTTTTCGCACTTGTGTTAGTGTTGAAAAACCACTTTTCGCACTTGTGTTAGTGTTGAAAAACCACTTTTCGCACTTGTGTTGGTGCAGGAAACCACTTTTGCACTTGTATTAGTGTGGAAAAAACACTTTTTGCACTTGTGATAGTGTTGAAAAACGACTTTTCGCACTTGTGTTAGTGTTGAAAAACCACTTTTCGCACTTGTGTTGGTGCAGGAAACCACTTTTGCACTTGTATTAGTGTGGAAAAAACACTTTTTGCACTTGTGATAATGTTGAAAAACCACTTTTCGGACTTGTGTTAGTGTTGAAAAACCACTTTTTGCACTTGTGTTGGTGCAGGAAACCACTTTTGCACTTGTATTAGTGTGGAAAAACCACTTTTCGCACTTGTGTTAGTGTTGAAAAACCACTTTTCGCACTTGTGTTAGTGTTGAAAAACCACTTTTCGCACTTGTGTTAGTGTTGAAAAACCACTTTTCGCACTTGTGTTGGTGCAGGAAACCACTTTTGCACTTGTATTAGTGTGGAAAAAACACTTTTCGCACTTGTGTTAGTGTTGAAAAACCACTTTTCGCACTTGTGTTAGTGTTGAAAAACCACTTTTCGCACTTGTGTTGGTGCAGGAAACCACTTTTCGCACTTTGTCTTAGTGTTGAAAAACCACTTTTCGCACTTGTGATAGTGTTGAAAAACCACTTTTCGCACTTGTGTTGGTGCAGGAAACCACTTTTGCACTTGTATTAGCGTGGAAAAAACACTTTTTGCACTTGTGATAGTGTTGAAAAACCACTTTTCACACTTGTGTTAGTGTTGAAAAACCACTTTTCGCACTTGTGTTAGTGTTGAAAAACCACTTTTCACACTTGTGTTGGTGCAGAAAACCACTTTTGCACTTGTATTAGTGTGGAAAAAACACTTTTCGCACTTGTGTTAGTGTTGAAAAACCACTTTTCGCACTTGTGTTAGTGTTGAAAAACCACTTTTCGCACTTGTGTTGGTGCAGGAAACCACTTTTGCACTTGTATTAGTGTGGAAAAAACACTTTTTGCACTTGTGATAGTGTTGAAAAACCACTTTTCGGACTTGTGTTAGTGTTGAAAAACCACTTTTTGCACTTGTGTTGGTGCAGGAAACCACTTTTGCACTTGTATTAGTGTGGAAAAACCACTTTTCGCACTTGTGTTAGTGTTGAAAAACCACTTTTCGCACTTGTGTTAGTGTTGAAAAACCACTTTTCGCACTTGTGTTAGTGTTGAAAAACCACTTTTCGCACTTGTGTTGGTGCAGGAAACCACTTTTGCACTTGTATTAGTGTGGAAAAAACACTTTTCGCACTTGTGTTAGTGTTGAAAAACCACTTTTCGCACTTGTGTTAGTGTTGAAAAACCACTTTTCGCACTTGTGTTGGTGCAGGAAACCACTTTTCGCACTTTGTCTTAGTGTTGAAAAACCACTTTTCGCACTTGTGATAGTGTTGAAAAACCACTTTTCGCACTTGTGTTGGTGCAGGAAACCACTTTTGCACTTGTATTAGCGTGGAAAAAACACTTTTTGCACTTGTGATAGTGTTGAAAAACCACTTTTCACACTTGTGTTAGTGTTGAAAAACCACTTTTCGCACTTGTGTTAGTGTTGAAAAACCACTTTTCACACTTGTGTTGGTGCAGAAAACCACTTTTGCACTTGTATTAGTGTGGAAAAAACACTTTTCGCACTTGTGTTAGTGTTGAAAAACCACTTTTTGCACTTGTGTTAGTGTTGAAAAGTCACTTTTGCACTTGTATTAGTGTGGAAAAAACACTTTTCGCACTTGTGTTAGTGTTGAAAAACCACTTTTCGCACTTGTGTTAGTGTTGAAAAACCACTTTTCGCACTTGTGTTGGTGCAGGAAACCACTTTTGCACTTGTATTAGTGTGGAAAAAACACTTTTTGCACTTGTGATAGTGTTGAAAAACCACTTTTCGCACTTGTGTTAGTGTTGAAAAACCACTTTTTGCACTTGTGTTGGTGCAGGAAACCACTTTTGCACTTGTATTAGTGTGGAAAAACCACTTTTCGCACTTGTGTTAGTGTTGAAAAACCACTTTTCGCACTTGTGTTAGTGTTGAAAAACCACTTTTCGCACTTGTGTTAGTGTTGAAAAACCACTTTTCGCACTTGTGTTGGTGCAGGAAAGCACTTTTGCACTTGTATTAGTGTGGAAAAAACACTTTTCGCACTTGTGTTAGTGTTGAAAATCCACTTTTCGCACTTGTGTTAGTGTTGAAAAACCACTTTTCGCACTTGTGTTGGTGCAGGAAACCACTTTTGCACTTGTATTAGTGTGGAAAAAACACTTTTTGCACTTGTGATAGTGTTGAAAAACCACTTTTCGCACTTGTGTTAGTGTTTAAAAACCACTTTTCGCACTTGTGTTGGTGCAGGAAACCACTTTTGCACTTGTATTAGTGTGGAAAAACCACTTTTCGCACTTGTGTTAGTGTTGAAAAACCATTTTTCGCACTTGTGTTAGTGTTGAAAAACCACTTTTCGCACTTGTGTTGGTGCAGGAAACCTCTTTTGCACTTGTATTAGTGTGGAAAAACCACTTTTTGCACTTGTGTTAGTGTTGAAAAACCACTTTTGCACTTGTATTAGTGTGGAAAAACCACTTTTCGCACTTGTGTTAGTGTTGAAAAACCACTTTTTGCACTTGTGTTAGTGTTGAAAAACCACTTTTCGCACTTGTATTAGTGTGGAAAAACCACTTTTCGCACTTGTGTTCGTGTTGAATAACCACTTTTCGCACTTGTGTTAGTGTTGAAAAACCACTTTTCGCACTTGTGTTAGTGTTGAAAAACCACTTTTCGCACTTGTGTTAGTGTTGAAAAACCACTTTTCGCACTTGTGTTAGTGTTGAAAAACCACTTTTCGCACTTGTGTTGGTGCAGGAAACCACTTTTGCACTTGTATTAGTGTGGAAAAAACACTTTTCGCACTTGTGTTAGTGTTGAAAAACCACTTTTCGCACTTGTGTTAGTGTTGAAAAACCACTTTTCGCACTTGTGTTGGTGCAGGAAACCACTTTTGCACTTGTATTAGTGTGAAAAAACCACATTTCGCACTTGTGTTGGTGCAGGAAACCACTTTTGCACTTGTATTAGTGTGGAAAAAACACTTTTTGCACTTGTGATAGTGTTGAAAAACCACTTTTCGCACTTGTGTTAGTGTTGAAAAACCACTTTTTGCACTTGTGTTGGTGCAGGAAACCACTTTTGCACTTGTATTAGTGTGGAAAAAACACTTTTCGCACTTGTGTTAGTGTTGAAAAACCACTTTTCGCACTTGTGTTAGTGTTGAAAAACCACTTTTCGCACTTGTGTTGGTGCAGGAAACCACTTTTGCACTTGTATTAGCGTGGAAAAAACACTTTTTGCACTTGTGATAGTGTTGAAAAACCACTTTTCACACTTGTGTTAGTGTTGAAAAACCACTTTTCGCACTTGTGTTAGTGTTGAAAAACCACTTTTCACACTTGTGTTGGTGCAGAAAACCACTTTTGCACTTGTATTAGTGTGGAAAAAATACTTTTCGCACTTGTGTTCGTGTTGAAAAACCACTTTTTGCACTTGTGTTAGTGTTGAAAAGCCACTTTTGCACTTGTATTAGTGTGGAAAAAACACTTTTCGCACTTGTGTTAGTGTTGAAAAACCACTTTTCGCACTTGTGTTAATGTTGAAAAACCACTTTTCGCACTTGTGTTGGTGCAGGAAACCACTTTTGCACTTGTATTAGTGTGGAAAAAACACTTTTTGCACTTGTGATAGTGTTGAAAAACCACTTTTCGCACTTGTGTTAGTGTTGAAAAACCACTTTTTGCACTTGTGTTGGTGCAGGAAACCACTTTTGCACTTGTATTAATGTGGAAAAACCACTTTTCGCACTTGTGTTAGTGTTGAAAAACCACTTTTCGCACTTGTGTTAGTGTTGAAAAACCACTTTTCGCACTTGTGTTAGTGTTGAAAAACCACTTTTCGCACTTGTGTTGGTGCAGGAAACCACTTTTGCACTTGTATTAGTGTGGAAAAAACACTTTTCGCACTTGTGTTAGTGTTGAAAAACCACTTTTCGCACTTGTGTTAGTGTTGAAAAACCACTTTTCGCACTTGTGTTGGTGCAGGAAACCACTTTTGCACTTGTATTAGTGTGGAAAAAACACTTTTTGCACTTGTGATAGTGTTGAAAAACCACTTTTCGCACTTGTGTTAGTGTTTAAAAACCACTTTTCGCACTTGTGTTGGTGCAGGAAACCACTTTTGCACTTGTATTAGTGTGGAAAAACCACTTTTCGCACTTGTGTTAGTGTTGAAAAACCATTTTTCGCACTTGTGTTAGTGTTGAAAAACCACTTTTTGCACTTGTGTTGGTGCAGGAAACCACTTTTGCACTTGTATTAGTGTGGAAAAAACACTTTTTGCACTTGTGATAGTGTTGAAAAACCACTTTTCGCACTTGTGTTAGTGTTGAAAAACCACTTTTCGCACTTGTGTTGGTGCAGGAAACCACTTTTCGCACTTGTCTTAGTGTTGAAAAACCACTTTTCGCACTTGTGATAGTGTTGAAAAACCACTTTTCGCACTTGTGTTAGTGTTGAAAAACCACTTTTCGCACTTGTGTTGGTGCAGGAAACCACTTTTGCACTTGTGTTAGTGTGGAAAAACCACTTTTCGCACTTGTGTTAGTGTTGAAAAACCACTTTTCGCACTTGTGTTAATGTTGAAAAACCACTTTTTGCACTTGTGTTAGTGTTGAAAAACCACTTTTCGCACATGGGTTGGTGCAGGAAACCACTTTTGCACTTGTATTAGTGCGGAAAAAACACTTTTCGCATTTGTGTTAGTGTTGAAAAACCACTTTTCGCACTTGTGTTAGTGTTGAAAAACCACTTTTCGCACTTGTGTTGGTGCAGGAAACCACTTTTGCACTTGTATTAGTGTGGAAAAAACACTTTTCGCACTTGTGTTAGTGTTGAAAAACCACTTTTCGCACTTGTGTTAGTGTTGAAAAACCACTTTTCGCACTTGTGTTGGTGCAGGAAACCACTTTTGCACTTGTATTAGTGTGGAAAAAACACTTTTCGCACTTGTGTTAGTGTTGAAAAACCACTTTTCGCACTTGTGTTAGTGTTGAAAAACCACTTTTCACACTTGTGTTGGTGCAGGAAACCACTTTTGCACTTGTATTAGTGTAGAAAAAACACTTTTTGCACTTGTCATAGTGTTGAAAAACCACTTTTTGCACTTGTGTTAGTGTTGAAAAACCACTTTTCGCACTTGTGTTAGTGTTGAAAAACCACTTTTCGCACTTGTGTTAGTGTTGAAAACCACTTTTCGCACTTGTGTTGGTGCAGGAAACCACTTTTGCACTTGTATTAGTGTGGAAAAAACACTTTTCGCACTTGTGTTAGTGTTGAAAAACCACTTTTCGCACTTGTGTTAGTGTTGAAAAACCACTTTTCGCACTTGTGTTGGTGCAGGAAACCACTTTTCGCACTTTGTCTTAGTGTTGAAAAACCACTTTTCGCACTTGTGTTAGTGTTGAAAACCACTTTTCGCACTTGTGTTGGTGCAGGAAACCACTTTTGCACTTGTATTAGTGTGGAAAAACCACTTTTCGCACTTGTGTTAGTGTTGAAAAACCACTTTTCGCACTTGTGTTAGTGTTGAAAAACCACTTTTCGCACTTGTGTTGGTGCAGGAAACCACTTTTGCACTTGTATTAGTGTGGAAAAAACACTTTTTGCACTTGTGATAGTGTTGAAAAACGACTTTTCGCACTTGTGTTAGTGTTGAAAAACCACTTTTCGCACTTGTGTTAATGTTGAAAAACCACTTTTTGCACTTGTGTTAGTGTTGAAAAACCACTTTTCGCACATGGGTTGGTGCAGGAAACCACTTTTGCACTTGTATTAGTGCGGAAAAAACACTTTTCGCATTTGTGTTAGTGTTGAAAAACCACTTTTCGCACTTGTGTTAGTGTTGAAAAACCACTTTTCGCACTTGTGTTGGTGCAGGAAACCACTTTTGCACTTGTATTAGTGTGGAAAAAACACTTTTCGCACTTGTGTTAGTGTTGAAAAACCACTTTTCGCACTTGTGTTAGTGTTGAAAAACCACTTTTCGCACTTGTGTTGGTGCAGGAAACCACTTTTGCACTTGTATTAGTGTGGAAAAAACACTTTTCGCACTTGTGTTAGTGTTGAAAAACCACTTTTCGCACTTGTGTTAGTGTTGAAAAACCACTTTTCACACTTGTGTTGGTGCAGGAAACCACTTTTGCACTTGTATTAGTGTAGAAAAAACACTTTTTGCACTTGTCATAGTGTTGAAAAACCACTTTTTGCACTTGTGTTAGTGTTGAAAAACCACTTTTCGCACTTGTGTTAGTGTTGAAAAACCACTTTTCGCACTTGTGTTAGTGTTGAAAACCACTTTTCGCACTTGTGTTGGTGCAGGAAACCACTTTTGCACTTGTATTAGTGTGGAAAAAACACTTTTCGCACTTGTGTTAGTGTTGAAAAACCACTTTTCGCACTTGTGTTAGTGTTGAAAAACCACTTTTCGCACTTGTGTTGGTGCAGGAAACCACTTTTCGCACTTTGTCTTAGTGTTGAAAAACCACTTTTCGCACTTGTGTTAGTGTTGAAAACCACTTTTCGCACTTGTGTTGGTGCAGGAAACCACTTTTGCACTTGTATTAGTGTGGAAAAACCACTTTTCGCACTTGTGTTAGTGTTGAAAAACCACTTTTCGCACTTGTGTTAGTGTTGAAAAACCACTTTTCGCACTTGTGTTGGTGCAGGAAACCACTTTTGCACTTGTATTAGTGTGGAAAAAACACTTTTTGCACTTGTGATAGTGTTGAAAAACGACTTTTCGCACTTGTGTTAGTGTTGAAAAACCACTTTTCGCACTTGTGTTGGTGCAGGAAACCACTTTTGCACTTGTATTAGTGTGGAAAAAACACTTTTTGCACTTGTGATAATGTTGAAAAACCACTTTTCGGACTTGTGTTAGTGTTGAAAAACCACTTTTTGCACTTGTGTTGGTGCAGGAAACCACTTTTGCACTTGTATTAGTGTGGAAAAACCACTTTTCGCACTTGTGTTAGTGTTGAAAAACCACTTTTCGCACTTGTGTTAGTGTTGAAAAACCACTTTTCGCACTTGTGTTAGTGTTGAAAAACCACTTTTCGCACTTGTGTTGGTGCAGGAAACCACTTTTGCACTTGTATTAGTGTGGAAAAAACACTTTTCGCACTTGTGTTAGTGTTGAAAAACCACTTTTCGCACTTGTGTTAGTGTTGAAAAACCACTTTTCGCACTTGTGTTGGTGCAGGAAACCACTTTTCGCACTTTGTCTTAGTGTTGAAAAACCACTTTTCGCACTTGTGATAGTGTTGAAAAACCACTTTTCGCACTTGTGTTGGTGCAGGAAACCACTTTTGCACTTGTATTAGCGTGGAAAAAACACTTTTTGCACTTGTGATAGTGTTGAAAAACCACTTTTCACACTTGTGTTAGTGTTGAAAAACCACTTTTCGCACTTGTGTTAGTGTTGAAAAACCACTTTTCACACTTGTGTTGGTGCAGAAAACCACTTTTGCACTTGTATTAGTGTGGAAAAAACACTTTTCGCACTTGTGTTAGTGTTGAAAAACCACTTTTCGCACTTGTGTTAGTGTTGAAAAACCACTTTTCGCACTTGTGTTGGTGCAGGAAACCACTTTTGCACTTGTATTAGTGTGGAAAAAACACTTTTTGCACTTGTGATAGTGTTGAAAAACCACTTTTCGGACTTGTGTTAGTGTTGAAAAACCACTTTTTGCACTTGTGTTGGTGCAGGAAACCACTTTTGCACTTGTATTAGTGTGGAAAAACCACTTTTCGCACTTGTGTTAGTGTTGAAAAACCACTTTTCGCACTTGTGTTAGTGTTGAAAAACCACTTTTCGCACTTGTGTTAGTGTTGAAAAACCACTTTTCGCACTTGTGTTGGTGCAGGAAACCACTTTTGCACTTGTATTAGTGTGGAAAAAACACTTTTCGCACTTGTGTTAGTGTTGAAAAACCACTTTTCGCACTTGTGTTAGTGTTGAAAAACCACTTTTCGCACTTGTGTTGGTGCAGGAAACCACTTTTCGCACTTTGTCTTAGTGTTGAAAAACCACTTTTCGCACTTGTGATAGTGTTGAAAAACCACTTTTCGCACTTGTGTTGGTGCAGGAAACCACTTTTGCACTTGTATTAGCGTGGAAAAAACACTTTTTGCACTTGTGATAGTGTTGAAAAACCACTTTTCACACTTGTGTTAGTGTTGAAAAACCACTTTTCGCACTTGTGTTAGTGTTGAAAAACCACTTTTCTCACTTGTGTTGGTGCAGAAAACCACTTTTGCACTTGTATTAGTGTGGAAAAAACACTTTTCGCACTTGTGTTAGTGTTGAAAAACCACTTTTTGCACTTGTGTTAGTGTTGAAAAGTCACTTTTGCACTTGTATTAGTGTGGAAAAAACACTTTTCGCACTTGTGTTAGTGTTGAAAAACCACTTTTCGCACTTGTGTTAGTGTTGAAAAACCACTTTTCGCACTTGTGTTGGTGCAGGAAACCACTTTTGCACTTGTATTAGTGTGGAAAAAACACTTTTTGCACTTGTGATAGTGTTGAAAAACCACTTTTCGCACTTGTGTTAGTGTTGAAAAACCACTTTTTGCACTTGTGTTGGTGCAGGAAACCACTTTTGCACTTGTATTAGTGTGGAAAAACCACTTTTCGCACTTGTGTTAGTGTTGAAAAACCACTTTTCGCACTTGTGTTAGTGTTGAAAAACCACTTTTCGCACTTGTGTTAGTGTTGAAAAACCACTTTTCGCACTTGTGTTGGTGCAGGAAAGCACTTTTGCACTTGTATTAGTGTGGAAAAAACACTTTTCGCACTTGTGTTAGTGTTGAAAATCCACTTTTCGCACTTGTGTTAGTGTTGAAAAACCACTTTTCGCACTTGTGTTGGTGCAGGAAACCACTTTTGCACTTGTATTAGTGTGGAAAAAACACTTTTTGCACTTGTGATAGTGTTGAAAAACCACTTTTCGCACTTGTGTTAGTGTTTAAAAACCACTTTTCGCACTTGTGTTGGTGCAGGAAACCACTTTTGCACTTGTATTAGTGTGGAAAAACCACTTTTCGCACTTGTGTTAGTGTTGAAAAACCATTTTTCGCACTTGTGTTAGTGTTGAAAAACCACTTTTCGCACTTGTGTTGGTGCAGGAAACCTCTTTTGCACTTGTATTAGTGTGGAAAAACCACTTTTTGCACTTGTGTTAGTGTTGAAAAACCACTTTTGCACTTGTATTAGTGTGGAAAAACCACTTTTCGCACTTGTGTTAGTGTTGAAAAACCACTTTTTGCACTTGTGTTAGTGTTGAAAAACCACTTTTCGCACTTGTATTAGTGTGGAAAAACCACTTTTCGCACTTGTGTTCGTGTTGAATAACCACTTTTCGCACTTGTGTTAGTGTTGAAAAACCACTTTTCGCACTTGTGTTAGTGTTGAAAAACCACTTTTCGCACTTGTGTTAGTGTTGAAAAACCACTTTTCGCACTTGTGTTAGTGTTGAAAAACCACTTTTCGCACTTGTGTTGGTGCAGGAAACCACTTTTGCACTTGTATTAGTGTGGAAAAAACACTTTTCGCACTTGTGTTAGTGTTGAAAAACCACTTTTCGCACTTGTGTTAGTGTTGAAAAACCACTTTTCGCACTTGTGTTGGTGCAGGAAACCACTTTTGCACTTGTATTAGTGTGAAAAAACCACATTTCGCACTTGTGTTGGTGCAGGAAACCACTTTTGCACTTGTATTAGTGTGGAAAAAACACTTTTTGCACTTGTGATAGTGTTGAAAAACCACTTTTCGCACTTGTGTTAGTGTTGAAAAACCACTTTTTGCACTTGTGTTGGTGCAGGAAACCACTTTTGCACTTGTATTAGTGTGGAAAAAACACTTTTCGCACTTGTGTTAGTGTTGAAAAACCACTTTTCGCACTTGTGTTAGTGTTGAAAAACCACTTTTCGCACTTGTGTTGGTGCAGGAAACCACTTTTGCACTTGTATTAGCGTGGAAAAAACACTTTTTGCACTTGTGATAGTGTTGAAAAACCACTTTTCACACTTGTGTTAGTGTTGAAAAACCACTTTTCGCACTTGTGTTAGTGTTGAAAAACCACTTTTCACACTTGTGTTGGTGCAGAAAACCACTTTTGCACTTGTATTAGTGTGGAAAAAATACTTTTCGCACTTGTGTTCGTGTTGAAAAACCACTTTTTGCACTTGTGTTAGTGTTGAAAAGCCACTTTTGCACTTGTATTAGTGTGGAAAAAACACTTTTCGCACTTGTGTTAGTGTTGAAAAACCACTTTTCGCACTTGTGTTAATGTTGAAAAACCACTTTTCGCACTTGTGTTGGTGCAGGAAACCACTTTTGCACTTGTATTAGTGTGGAAAAAACACTTTTTGCACTTGTGATAGTGTTGAAAAACCACTTTTCGCACTTGTGTTAGTGTTGAAAAACCACTTTTTGCACTTGTGTTGGTGCAGGAAACCACTTTTGCACTTGTATTAATGTGGAAAAACCACTTTTCGCACTTGTGTTAGTGTTGAAAAACCACTTTTCGCACTTGTGTTAGTGTTGAAAAACCACTTTTCGCACTTGTGTTAGTGTTGAAAAACCACTTTTCGCACTTGTGTTGGTGCAGGAAACCACTTTTGCACTTGTATTAGTGTGGAAAAAACACTTTTCGCACTTGTGTTAGTGTTGAAAAACCACTTTTCGCACTTGTGTTAGTGTTGAAAAACCACTTTTCGCACTTGTGTTGGTGCAGGAAACCACTTTTGCACTTGTATTAGTGTGGAAAAAACACTTTTTGCACTTGTGATAGTGTTGAAAAACCACTTTTCGCACTTGTGTTAGTGTTTAAAAACCACTTTTCGCACTTGTGTTGGTGCAGGAAACCACTTTTGCACTTGTATTAGTGTGGAAAAACCACTTTTCGCACTTGTGTTAGTGTTGAAAAACCATTTTTCGCACTTGTGTTAGTGTTGAAAAACCACTTTTTGCACTTGTGTTGGTGCAGGAAACCACTTTTGCACTTGTATTAGTGTGGAAAAAACACTTTTTGCACTTGTGATAGTGTTGAAAAACCACTTTTCGCACTTGTGTTAGTGTTGAAAAACCACTTTTCGCACTTGTGTTGGTGCAGGAAACCACTTTTCGCACTTGTCTTAGTGTTGAAAAACCACTTTTCGCACTTGTGATAGTGTTGAAAAACCACTTTTCGCACTTGTGTTAGTGTTGAAAAACCACTTTTCGCACTTGTGTTGGTGCAGGAAACCACTTTTGCACTTGTGTTAGTGTGGAAAAACCACTTTTCGCACTTGTGTTAGTGTTGAAAAACCACTTTTCGCACTTGTGTTAATGTTGAAAAACCACTTTTTGCACTTGTGTTAGTGTTGAAAAACCACTTTTCGCACATGGGTTGGTGCAGGAAACCACTTTTGCACTTGTATTAGTGCGGAAAAAACACTTTTCGCATTTGTGTTAGTGTTGAAAAACCACTTTTCGCACTTGTGTTAGTGTTGAAAAACCACTTTTCGCACTTGTGTTGGTGCAGGAAACCACTTTTGCACTTGTATTAGTGTGGAAAAAACACTTTTCGCACTTGTGTTAGTGTTGAAAAACCACTTTTCGCACTTGTGTTAGTGTTGAAAAACCACTTTTCGCACTTGTGTTGGTGCAGGAAACCACTTTTGCACTTGTATTAGTGTGGAAAAAACACTTTTCGCACTTGTGTTAGTGTTGAAAAACCACTTTTCGCACTTGTGTTAGTGTTGAAAAACCACTTTTCACACTTGTGTTGGTGCAGGAAACCACTTTTGCACTTGTATTAGTGTAGAAAAAACACTTTTTGCACTTGTCATAGTGTTGAAAAACCACTTTTTGCACTTGTGTTAGTGTTGAAAAACCACTTTTCGCACTTGTGTTAGTGTTGAAAAACCACTTTTCGCACTTGTGTTAGTGTTGAAAACCACTTTTCGCACTTGTGTTGGTGCAGGAAACCACTTTTGCACTTGTATTAGTGTGGAAAAAACACTTTTCGCACTTGTGTTAGTGTTGAAAAACCACTTTTCGCACTTGTGTTAGTGTTGAAAAACCACTTTTCGCACTTGTGTTGGTGCAGGAAACCACTTTTCGCACTTTGTCTTAGTGTTGAAAAACCACTTTTCGCACTTGTGTTAGTGTTGAAAACCACTTTTCGCACTTGTGTTGGTGCAGGAAACCACTTTTGCACTTGTATTAGTGTGGAAAAACCACTTTTCGCACTTGTGTTAGTGTTGAAAAACCACTTTTCGCACTTGTGTTAGTGTTGAAAAACCACTTTTCGCACTTGTGTTGGTGCAGGAAACCACTTTTGCACTTGTATTAGTGTGGAAAAAACACTTTTTGCACTTGTGATAGTGTTGAAAAACGACTTTTCGCACTTGTGTTAGTGTTGAAAAACCACTTTTCGCACTTGTGTTGGTGCAGGAAACCACTTTTGCACTTGTATTAGTGTGGAAAAAACACTTTTTGCACTTGTGATAGTGTTGAAAAACCACTTTTCGGACTTGTGTTAGTGTTGAAAAACCACTTTTTGCACTTGTGTTGGTGCAGGAAACCACTTTTGCACTTGTATTAGTGTGGAAAAACCACTTTTCGCACTTGTGTTAGTGTTGAAAAACCACTTTTCGCACTTGTGTTAGTGTTGAAAAACCACTTTTCGCACTTGTGTTAGTGTTGAAAAACCACTTTTCGCACTTGTGTTGGTGCAGGAAACCACTTTTGCACTTGTATTAGTGTGGAAAAAACACTTTTCGCACTTGTGTTAGTGTTGAAAAACCACTTTTCGCACTTGTGTTAGTGTTGAAAAACCACTTTTCGCACTTGTGTTGGTGCAGGAAACCACTTTTCGCACTTTGTCTTAGTGTTGAAAAACCACTTTTCGCACTTGTGATAGTGTTGAAAAACCACTTTTCGCACTTGTGTTGGTGCAGGAAACCACTTTTGCACTTGTATTAGCGTGGAAAAAACACTTTTTGCACTTGTGATAGTGTTGAAAAACCACTTTTCACACTTGTGTTAGTGTTGAAAAACCACTTTTCGCACTTGTGTTAGTGTTGAAAAACCACTTTTCACACTTGTGTTGGTGCAGAAAACCACTTTTGCACTTGTATTAGTGTGGAAAAAACACTTTTCGCACTTGTGTTAGTGTTGAAAAACCACTTTTTGCACTTGTGTTAGTGTTGAAAAGCCACTTTTGCACTTGTATTAGTGTGGAAAAAACACTTTTCGCACTTGTGTTAGTGTTGAAAAACCACTTTTCGCACTTGTGTTAGTGTTGAAAACCACTTTTCGCACTTGTGTTGGTGCAGGAAACCACTTTTGCACTTGTATTAGTGTGGAAAAAACACTTTTTGCACTTGTGATAGTGTTGAAAACCACTTTTTGCACTTGTGTTAGTGTTGAAAAACCACTTTTCGCACTTGTGTTGGTGCAGGAAACCACTTTTGCACTTGTATTAGTGTGGAAAAACCACTTTTCGCACTTGTGTTAGTGTTGAAAAACCACTTTTCGCACTTGTGTTAGTGTTGAAAAACCACTTTTCGCACTTGTGTTGGTGCAGGAAACCACTTTTGCACTTGTATTAGTGTGGAAAAAACACTTTTTGCACTTGTGATAGTGTTGAAAAACGACTTTTCGCACTTGTGTTAGTGTTGAAAAACCACTTTTCGCACTTGTGTTGGTGCAGGAAACCTCTTTTGCACTTGTATTAGTGTGGAAAAACCACTTTTTGCACTTGTGTTAGTGTTGAAAAACCACTTTTGCACTTGTATTAGTGTGGAAAAACCACTTTTCGCACTTGTGTTGGTGTTGAAAAACCACTTTTTGCACTTGTGTTAGTGTTGAAAAACCACTTTTCGCACTTGTATTAGTGTGGAAAAACCACTTTTCGCACTTGTGTTAGTGTTGAATAACCACTTTTCGCACTTGTGTTAGTGTTGAAGAACCACTTTTCGCACTTGTGTTAGTGTTGAAAAACCACTTTTCGCACTTGTGTTAGTGTTGAAAAACCACTTTTCGCACTTGTGTTAGTGTTGAAAAACCACTTTTCGCACTTGTGTTGGTGCAGGAAACCACTTTTGCACTTGTATTAGTGTGGAAAAACCACATTTCGCACTTGTGTTGGTGCAGGAAACCACTTTTGCACTTGTATTAGTGTGGAAAAAACACTTTTCGCACTTGTGTTAGTGTTGAAAAACCACTTTTCGCACTTGTGTTAGTGTTGAAAAACCACTTTTCGCACTTGTGTTGGTGCAGGAAACCACTTTTGCACTTGTATTAGTGTGGAAAAACCACATTTCGCACTTGTGTTGGTGCAGGAAACCACTTTTGCACTTGTATTAGTGTGGAAAAAACACTTTTTGCACTTGTGATAGTGTTGAAAAACCACTTTTCGCACTTGTGTTAGTGTTGAAAAACCACTTTTCGCACTTGTGTTAGTGTTGAAAAACCACTTTTCACACTTGTGTTGGTGCAGAAAACCACTTTTGCACTTGTATTAGTGTGGAAAAAACACTTTTCGCACTTGTGTTAGTGTTGAAAAACCACTTTTTGCACTTGTGTTAGTGTTGAAAAGCCACTTTTGCACTTGTATTAGTGTGGAAAAAACACTTTTCGCACTTGTGTTAGTGTTGAAAAACCACTTTTCGCACTTGTGTTAGTGTTGAAAAACCACTTTTCGCACTTGTGTTGGTGCAGGAAACCACTTTTGCACTTGTATTAGTGTGGAAAAAACACTTTTTGCACTTGTGATAGTGTTGAAAAACCACTTTTCGGACTTGTGTTAGTGTTGAAAAACCACTTTTTGCACTTGTGTTGGTGCAGGAAACCACTTTTGCACTTGTATTAGTGTGGAAAAACCACTTTTCGCACTTGTGTTAGTGTTGAAAAACCACTTTTCGCACTTGTGTTAGTGTTGAAAAACCACTTTTCGCACTTGTGTTAGTGTTGAAAAACCACTTTTCGCACTTGTGTTGGTGCAGGAAACCACTTTTGCACTTGTATTAGTGTGGAAAAAACACTTTTCGCACTTGTGTTAGTGTTGAAAAACCACTTTTCGCACTTGTGTTAGTGTTGAAAAACCACTTTTCGCACTTGTGTTGGTGCAGGAAACCACTTTTCGCACTTTGTCTTAGTGTTGAAAAACCACTTTTCGCACTTGTGATAGTGTTGAAAAACCACTTTTCGCACTTGTGTTGGTGCAGGAAACCACTTTTGCACTTGTATTAGCGTGGAAAAAACACTTTTTGCACTTGTGATAGTGTTGAAAAACCACTTTTCACACTTGTGTTAGTGTTGAAAAACCACTTTTCGCACTTGTGTTAGTGTTGAAAAACCACTTTTCACACTTGTGTTGGTGCAGAAAACCACTTTTGCACTTGTATTAGTGTGGAAAAAACACTTTTCGCACTTGTGTTAGTGTTGAAAAACCACTTTTTGCACTTGTGTTAGTGTTGAAAAGTCACTTTTGCACTTGTATTAGTGTGGAAAAAACACTTTTCGCACTTGTGTTAGTGTTGAAAAACCACTTTTCGCACTTGTGTTAGTGTTGAAAAACCACTTTTCGCACTTGTGTTGGTGCAGGAAACCACTTTTGCACTTGTATTAGTGTGGAAAAAACACTTTTTGCACTTGTGATAGTGTTGAAAAACCACTTTTCGCACTTGTGTTAGTGTTGAAAAACCACTTTTTGCACTTGTGTTGGTGCAGGAAACCACTTTTGCACTTGTATTAGTGTGGAAAAACCACTTTTCGCACTTGTGTTAGTGTTGAAAAACCACTTTTCGCACTTGTGTTAGTGTTGAAAAACCACTTTTCGCACTTGTGTTAGTGTTGAAAAACCACTTTTCGCACTTGTGTTGGTGCAGGAAAAGCACTTTTGCACTTGTATTAGTGTGGAAAAAACACTTTTCGCACTTGTGTTAGTGTTGAAAATCCACTTTTCGCACTTGTGTTAGTGTTGAAAAACCACTTTTCGCACTTGTGTTGGTGCAGGAAACCACTTTTGCACTTGTATTAGTGTGGAAAAAACACTTTTTGCACTTGTGATAGTGTTGAAAAACCACTTTTCGCACTTGTGTTAGTGTTTAAAAACCACTTTTCGCACTTGTGTTGGTGCAGGAAACCACTTTTGCACTTGTATTAGTGTGGAAAAACCACTTTTCGCACTTGTGTTAGTGTTGAAAAACCATTTTTCGCACTTGTGTTAGTGTTGAAAAACCACTTTTCGCACTTGTGTTGGTGCAGGAAACCTCTTTTGCACTTGTATTAGTGTGGAAAAACCACTTTTTGCACTTGTGTTAGTGTTGAAAAACCACTTTTGCACTTGTATTAGTGTGGAAAAACCACTTTTCGCACTTGTGTTAGTGTTGAAAAACCACTTTTTGCACTTGTGTTAGTGTTGAAAAACCACTTTTCGCACTTGTATTAGTGTGGAAAAACCACTTTTCGCACTTGTGTTCGTGTTGAATAACCACTTTTCGCACTTGTGTTAGTGTTGAAAAACCACTTTTCGCACTTGTGTTAGTGTTGAAAAACCACTTTTCGCACTTGTGTTAGTGTTGAAAAACCACTTTTCGCACTTGTGTTAGTGTTGAAAAACCACTTTTCGCACTTGTGTTGGTGCAGGAAACCACTTTTGCACTTGTATTAGTGTGGAAAAAACACTTTTCGCACTTGTGTTAGTGTTGAAAAACCACTTTTCGCACTTGTGTTAGTGTTGAAAAACCACTTTTCGCACTTGTGTTGGTGCAGGAAACCACTTTTGCACTTGTATTAGTGTGAAAAAACCACATTTCGCACTTGTGTTGGTGCAGGAAACCACTTTTGCACTTGTATTAGTGTGGAAAAAAACACTTTTTGCACTTGTGATAGTGTTGAAAAACCACTTTTCGCACTTGTGTTAGTGTTGAAAAACCACTTTTTGCACTTGTGTTGGTGCAGGAAACCACTTTTGCACTTGTATTAGTGTGGAAAAAACACTTTTCGCACTTGTGTTAGTGTTGAAAAACCACTTTTCGCACTTGTGTTAGTGTTGAAAAACCACTTTTCGCACTTGTGTTGGTGCAGGAAACCACTTTTGCACTTGTATTAGCGTGGAAAAAACACTTTTTGCACTTGTGATAGTGTTGAAAAACCACTTTTCACACTTGTGTTAGTGTTGAAAAACCACTTTTCGCACTTGTGTTAGTGTTGAAAAACCACTTTTCACACTTGTGTTGGTGCAGAAAACCACTTTTGCACTTGTATTAGTGTGGAAAAAATACTTTTCGCACTTGTGTTCGTGTTGAAAAACCACTTTTTGCACTTGTGTTAGTGTTGAAAAGCCACTTTTGCACTTGTATTAGTGTGGAAAAAACACTTTTCGCACTTGTGTTAGTGTTGAAAAACCACTTTTCGCACTTGTGTTAATGTTGAAAAACCACTTTTCGCACTTGTGTTGGTGCAGGAAACCACTTTGCACTTGTATTAGTGTGGAAAAAACACTTTTTGCACTTGTGATAGTGTTGAAAAACCACTTTTCGCACTTGTGTTAGTGTTGAAAAACCACTTTTTGCACTTGTGTTGGTGGCAGGAAACCACTTTTGCACTTGTATTAATGTGGAAAAACCACTTTTCGCACTTGTGTTAGTGTTGAAAAACCACTTTTCGCACTTGTGTTAGTGTTGAAAAACCACTTTTCGCACTTGTGTTAGTGTTGAAAAACCACTTTTCGCACTTGTGTTGGTGCAGGAAACCACTTTTGCACTTGTATTAGTGTGGAAAAAACACTTTTCGCACTTGTGTTAGTGTTGAAAAACCACTTTTCGCACTTGTGTTAGTGTTGAAAAACCACTTTTCGCACTTGTGTTGGTGCAGGGAAACCACTTTTGCACTTGTATTAGTGTGGAAAAAACACTTTTTGCACTTGTGATAGTGTTGAAAAACCACTTTTCGCACTTGTGTTAGTGTTTAAAAACCACTTTTCGCACTTGTGTTGGTGCAGGAAACCACTTTTGCACTTGTATTAGTGTGGAAAAACCACTTTTCGCACTTGTGTTAGTGTTGAAAAACCATTTTTCGCACTTGTGTTAGTGTTGAAAAACCACTTTTTGCACTTGTGTTGGTGCAGGGAAACCACTTTTGCACTTGTATTAGTGTGGAAAAAACACTTTTTGCACTTGTGATAGTGTTGAAAAACCACTTTTCGCACTTGTGTTAGTGTTGAAAAACCACTTTTCGCACTTGTGTTGGTGCAGGAAACCACTTTTCGCACTTGTCTTAGTGTTGAAAAACCACTTTTCGCACTTGTGATAGTGTTGAAAACCACTTTTCGCACTTGTGTAGTGTTGAAAAACACTTTTCGCACTTGTGTTGGTGCAGGAAAACCACTTTTGCACTTGTGTTAGTGTGGGAAAAACCACTTTTCGCACTTGTGTTAGTGTTGAAAAACCACTTTTCGCACTTGTGTTAATGTTGAAAAACCACTTTTTGCACTTGTGTTAGTGTTGAAAAACCACTTTTCGCACATGGGTTGGTGCAGGAAACCACTTTTGCACTTGTATAGTGCGGAAAAAACACTTTTCGCATTGTGTTAGTGTTGAACCAACCACCTCTTTCGCACTTGTGTTAGTGTTGAAAAACCACTTTTCGCACTTGTGTTGTGTGCAGGAAACCCACTTTTGCACTTGTATTAGTGTGGAAAAAACACTTTTCGCACTTGTGTTAGTGTTGAAAAAACCACTTTTCGCACTTGTGTTAGTGTTGAAAAACCACTTTTCGCACTTGTGTTGGTGCAGGAAACCACTTTTGCACTTGTATTAGTGTGGAAAAAACACTTTTCGCACTTGTGTTAGTGTTGAAAAACCACTTTTCGCACTTGTGTTAGTGTTGAAAAACCACTTTTCACACTTGTGTTGGTGCAGGAAACCACTTTTGCACTTGTATTAGTGTAGAAAAAACACTTTTTGCACTTGTCATAGTGTTGAAAAACCACTTTTTGCACTTGTGTTAGTGTTGAAAAACCACTTTTCGCACTTGTGTTGGTGCAGGAAACCACTTTTGCACTTGTATTAGTGTGGAAAAACCACTTTTCGCACTTGTGATTTGAAAAACCACTTTTCGCACTTGAGATAGTGTTGAAAAACCACTTTTCGCACTTGTGTTAGTGTTGAAAAACCACTTTTCGCACTTGTATTAGTGTTGAAAAACCACTTTTCGCACTTGTGTTAGTGTTGAAAACCACTTTTCGCACTTGTGTTGGTGCAGGAAACCACTTTTGCACTTGTATTAGTGTGGAAAAAACACTTTTTGCACTTGTGATAGTGTTGAAAACCACTTTTTGCACTTGTGTTAGTGTTGAAAAACAACTTTTCGCACTTGTGTTGGTGCAGGAAACCACTTTTGCACTTGTATTAGTGTGGAAAAACCACTTTTCGCACTTGTGTTAGTGTTGAAAAACCACTTTTCGCACTTGTGTTAGTGTTGAAAAACCACTTTTCGCACTTGTGTTGGTGCAGGAAACCACTTTTGCACTTGTATTAGTGTGGAAAAAACACTTTTTGCACTTGTGATAGTGTTGAAAAACGACTTTTCGCACTTGTGTTAGTGTTGAAAAACCACTTTTCGCACTTGTGTTGGTGCAGGAAACCTCTTTTGCACTTGTATTAGTGTGGAAAAACCACTTTTTGCACTTGTGTTAGTGTTGAAAAACCACTTTTGCACTTGTATTAGTGTGGAAAAACCACTTTTCGCACTTGTGTTGGTGTTGAAAAACCACTTTTTGCACTTGTGTTAGTGTTGAAAAACCACTTTTCGCACTTGTATTAGTGTGGAAAAACCACTTTTCGCACTTGTGTTAGTGTTGAATAACCACTTTTCGCACTTGTGTTAGTGTTGAAGAACCACTTTTCGCACTTGTGTTAGTGTTGAAAAACCACTTTTCGCACTTGTGTTAGTGTTGAAAAACCACTTTTCGCACTTGTGTTAGTGTTGAAAAACCACTTTTCGCAATTGTGTTGGTGCAGGAAACCACTTTTGCACTTGTATTAGTGTGGAAAAAACACTTTTCGCACTTGTGTTAGTGTTGAAAAACCACTTTTCGCACTTGTGTTAGTGTTGAAAAACCACTTTTCGCACTTGTGTTGGTGCAGGAAACCACTTTTGCACTTGTATTAGTGTGGAAAAACCACATTTCGCACTTGTGTTGGTGCAGGAAACCACTTTTGCACTTGTATTAGTGTGGAAAAAACACTTTTTGCACTTGCGATAGTGTTGAAAAACCACTTTTCGCACTTGTGTTAGTGTTGAAAAACCACTTTTCGCACTTGTGTTAGTGTTGAAAAACCACTTTTCACACTTGTGTTGGTGCAGAAAACCACTTTTGCACTTGTATTAGTGTGGAAAAAACACTTTTCGCACTTGTGTTAGTGTTGAAAAACCACTTTTTGCACTTGTGTTAGTGTTGAAAAGCCACTTTTGCACTTGTATTAGTGTGGAAAAAACACTTTTCGCACTTGTGTTAGTGTTGAAAAACCACTTTTCGCACTTGTGTTAGTGTTGAAAAACCACTTTTCGCACTTGTGTTGGTGCAGGAAACCACTTTTGCACTTGTATTAGTGTGGAAAAAACACTTTTTGCACTTGTGATAGTGTTGAAAAACCACTTTTCGGACTTGTGTTAGTGTTGAAAAACCACTTTTTGCACTTGTGTTGGTGCAGGAAACCACTTTTGCACTTGTATTAGTGTGGAAAAACCACTTTTCGCACTTGTGTTAGTGTTGAAAAACCACTTTTCGCACTTGTGTTAGTGTTGAAAAACCACTTTTCGCACTTGTGTTAGTGTTGAAAACCACTTTTCGCACTTGTGTTGGTGCAGGAAACCACTTTTGCACTTGTATTAGTGTGGAAAAAACACTTTTCGCACTTGTGTTAGTGTTGAAAAACCACTTTTCGCACTTGTGTTAGTGTTGAAAAACCACTTTTCGCACTTGTGTTGGTGCAGGAAACCACTTTTCGCACTTTGTCTTAGTGTTGAAAAACCACTTTTCGCACTTGTGATAGTGTTGAAAAACCACTTTTCGCACTTGTGTTAGTGTTGAAAAACCACTTTTCGCACTTGTGTTGGTGCAGGAAACCACTTTTGCACTTGTATTAGTGTGGAAAAACCACTTTTCGCACTTGTGTTAGTGTTGAAAAACCACTTTTCGCACTTGTGTTAATGTTGAAAAACCACTTTTTGCACTTGTGTTAGTGTTGAAAAACCACTTTTCGCACATGGGTTGGTGCAGGAAACCACTTTTGCACTGGTATTAGTGTGGAAAAAACACTTTTTCGCACTTGTGTTAGTGTTGAAAAACCACTTTTCGCACTTGTGTTAGTGTTGAAAAACCACTTTTCACACTTGTGTTGGTGCAGGAAACCAGTTTTGCACTTGTATTACTGTGGAAAAACCACGTTTAACACTTGTGTTAGTGTTGAAAAACCACTTTTCGCACTTGTGTTAGTGTTGAAAAACCACTTTTCGCACTTGTGTTAGTGTTGAAAAACCACTTTTCGCACTTGTGTTAGTGTTGAAAAACCACTTTTTGCACTTGTGTTGGTCCAGGAAACCACTTTTGCACTTGTATTAGTGTGGAAAACCACTTTTCGAACTTGTGTTAGTGTTGAAAAACCACTTTTTGCACTTGTGTTAGTGTTGTAAAACCACTTTTCGCACTTGTGTTGGTGCAGGAAACCACTTTTGCACTTGTATTAGTGTGGAAAAACCACTTTTCGCACTTGTGATAGTGTTGAAAAACCACTTTTCGCACTTGTGTTAGTGTTGAAAAACCACTTTTCGCACTTGTGTTGGTGCAGGAAACCACTTTTGCACTTGTATTAGTGTGGAAAAAACACTTTTCGCACTTGTGTTAGTGTTGAAAAACCACTTTTTGCACTTGTGTTAGTGTTGAAAAGCCACTTTTGCACTTGTATTAGTGTGGAAAAAACACTTTTCGCACTTGTGTTAGTGTTGAAAAACCACTTTTCGCACTTGTGTTAGTGTTGAAAAACCACTTTTCGCACTTGTGTTGGTGCAGGAAACCACTTTTGCACTTGTATTAGTGTGGAAAAAACACTTTTTGCACTTGTGATAGTGTTGAAAAACCACTTTTCGCACTTGTGTTAGTGTTGAAAAACCACTTTTTGCACTTGTGTTGGTGCAGGAAACCACTTTTGCACTTGTATTAGTGTGGAAAAACCACTTTTCGCACTTGTGTTAGTGTTGAAAAACCACTTTTCGCACTTGTGTTAGTGTTGAAAAACCACTTTTCGCACTTGTGTTAGTGTTGAAAAACCACTTTTCGCACTTGTGTTGGTGCAGGAAACCACTTTTGCACTTGTATTAGTGTGGAAAAAACACTTTTCGCACTTGTGTTAGTGTTGAAAAACCACTTTTCGCACTTGTGTTAGTGTTGAAAAACCACTTTTCGCACTTGTGTTGGTGCAGGAAACCACTTTTGCACTTGTATTAGCGTGGAAAAAACACTTTTTGCACTTGTGATAGTGTTGAAAAACCACTTTTCACACTTGTGTTAGTGTTGAAAAACCACTTTTCGCACTTGTGTTAGTGTTGAAAAACCACTTTTCACACTTGTGTTGGTGCAGAAAACCACTTTTGCACTTGTATTAGTGTGGAAAAAACACTTTTCGCACTTGTGTTAGTGTTGAAAAACCACTTTTTGCACTTGTGTTAGTGTTGAAAAGCCACTTTTGCACTTGTATTAGTGTGGAAAAAACACTTTTCGCACTTGTGTTAGTGTTGAAAAACCACTTTTCGCACTTGTGTTAGTGTTGAAAAACCACTTTTCGCACTTGTGTTGGTGCAGGAAACCACTTTTGCACTTGTATTAGTGTGGAAAAAACACTTTTTGCACTTGTGATAGTGTTGAAAAACCACTTTTCGGACTTGTGTTAGTGTTGAAAAACCACTTTTTGCACTTGTGTTGGTGCAGGAAACCACTTTTGCACTTGTATTAGTGTGGAAAAACCACTTTTCGCACTTGTGTTAGTGTTGAAAAACCACTTTTCGCACTTGTGTTAGTGTTGAAAAACCACTTTTCGCACTTGTGTTAGTGTTGAAAAACCACTTTTCGCACTTGTGTTGGTGCAGGAAACCACTTTTGCACTTGTATTAGTGTGGAAAAAACACTTTTCGCACTTGTGTTAGTGTTGAAAAACCACTTTTCGCACTTGTGTTAGTGTTGAAAAACCACTTTTCGCACTTGTGTTGGTGCAGGAAACCACTTATCGCACTTTGTCTTAGTGTTGAAAAACCACTTTTCGCACTTGTGATAGTGTTGAAAAACCACTTTTCGCACTTGTGTTAGTGTTGAAAAACCACTTTTCGCACTTGTGTTGGTGCAGGAAACCACTTTTGCACTTGTATTAGTGTGGAAAAACCACTTTTCGCACTTGTGTTAGTGTTGAAAAACCACTTTTCGCACTTGTGTTAATGTTGAAAAACCACTTTTTGCACTTGTGTTAGTGTTGAAAAACCACTTTTCGCACATGGGTTGGTGCAGGAAACCACTTTTGCACTGGTATTAGTGTGGAAAAAACACTTTTCGCACTTGTGTTAGTGTTGAAAAACCACTTTTCGCACTTGTGTTAGTGTTGAAAAACCACTTTTCGCACTTGTGTTGGTGCAGGAAACCAGTTTTGCACTTGTATTACTGTGGAAAAACCACGTTTAACACTTGTGTTAGTGTTGAAAAACCACTTTTCGCACTTGTGTTAGTGTTGAAAAACCACTTTTCGCACTTGTGTTAGTGTTGAAAAACCACTTTTCGCACTTGTGTTAGTGTTGAAAAACCACTTTTTGCACTTGTGTTGGTCCAGGAAACCACTTTTGCACTTGTATTAGTGTGGAAAACCACTTTTCGAACTTGTGTTAGTGTTGAAAAACCACTTTTTGCACTTGTGTTAGTGTTGTAAAACCACTTTTCGCACTTGTGTTGGTGCAGGAAACCACTTTTGCACTTGTATTAGTGTGGAAAAACCACTTTTCGCACTTGTGATAGTGTTGAAAAACCACTTTTCGCACTTGTGTTAGTGTTGAAAAACCACTTTTCGCACTTGTGTTGGTGCAGGAAACCACTTTTGCACTTGTATTAGTGTGGAAAAAACCACTTTTCGCACTTGTGTTAGTGTTGAAAAACCACTTTTCGCACTTGTGTTAGTGTTGAAAAGCCACTTTTCGCACTTGTGTTGGTGCAGGAAACCACTTTTGCACTTGTATTAGTGTGGAAAAACCACTTCTCGCACTTGTGATAGTGTTGAAAAACCACTTTTCGCACTTGTGTTAGTGTTGAAAAACCACTTTTCGCACTTGTGTTGGTGCAGGAAACCACTTTTGCACTTGTATTAGTGTGGAAAAACCACTTTTCGCACTTGTGTTAGTGTTGAAAAACCACTTTTCGCACTTGTGTTAGTGTTGAAAAACCACTTTTCGCACTTGTGTTGGTGCAGGAAACCACTTTTGCACTTGTATTAGTGTGGAAAAACCACTTTTCGCACTTGTGTTAGTGTTGAAAAACCACTTTTCGCACTTGTGTTAATGTTGAAAAACCACTTTTCGCACTTGTGTTAGTGTTGAAAAACCACTTTTCGCACTTGTGTTGGTGCAGGAAACCACTTTTGCACTTGTATTTGTGTGGAAAAACCACTTTTCGCACTTGTGTTAGTGTTGAAAAACTACTTTTTGCACTTGTGTTAGTGTTGAAAAACCACTTTTCGCACTTGTGTTGGTGCAGGAAACCACTTTTGCACTTGTATTAGCGTGGAAAAAACACTTTTTGCACTTGTGATAGTGTTGAAAAACCACTTTTCACACTTGTGTTAGTGTTGAAAAACCACTTTTCGCACTTGTGTTAGTGTTGAAAAACCACTTTTCACACTTGTGTTGGTGCAGAAAACCACTTTTGCACTTGTATTAGTGTGGAAAAAACACTTTTCGCACTTGTGTTAGTGTTGAAAAACCACTTTTTGCACTTGTGTTAGTGTTGAAAAGCCACTTTTGCACTTGTATTAGTGTGGAAAAAACACTTTTCGCACTTGTGTTAGTGTTGAAAAACCACTTTTCGCACTTGTGTTAGTGTTGAAAAACCACTTTTCGCACTTGTGTTGGTGCAGGAAACCACTTTTGCACTTGTATTAGTGTGGAAAAACCACTTTTCGCACTTGTGTTAGTGTTGAAAAACCACTTTTCGCACTTGTGTTAGTGTTGAAAAACCACTTTTCGCACTTGTGTTAGTGTTGAAAAACCACTTTTCGCACTTGTGTTGGTGCAGGAAACCACTTTTGCACTTGTATTAGTGTGGAAAAAACACTTTTCGCACTTGTGTTAGTGTTGAAAAACCACTTTTCGCACTTGTGTTAGTGTTGAAAAACCACTTTTCGCACTTGTGTTGGTGCAGGAAACCACTTTTGCACTTGTATTAGTGTGGAAAAAACACTTTTTGCACTTGTGATAGTGTTGAAAAACCACTTTTCGCACTTGTGTTAGTGTTTAAAAACCACTTTTCGCACTTGTGTTGGTGCAGGAAACCACTTTTGCACTTGTATTAGTGTGGAAAAACCACTTTTCGCACTTGTGTTAGTGTTGAAAAACCATTTTTCGCACTTGTGTTAGTGTTGAAAAACCACTTTTCGCACTTGTGTTGGTGCAGGAAACCTCTTTTGCACTTGTATTAGTGTGGAAAAACCACTTTTTGCACTTGTGTTAGTGTTGAAAAACCACTTTTGCACTTGTATTAGTGTGGAAAAACCACTTTTCGCACTTGTGTTAGTGTTGAAAAACCACTTTTTGCACTTGTGTTAGTGTTGAAAAACCACTTTTCGCACTTGTATTAGTGTGGAAAAACCACTTTTCGCACTTGTGTTCGTGTTGAATAACCACTTTTCGCACTTGTGTTAGTGTTGAAAAACCACTTTTCGCACTTGTGTTAGTGTTGAAAAACCACTGTTCGCACTTGTGTTAGTGTTGAAAAACCACTTTTCGCACTTGTGTTAGTGTTGAAAAACCACTTTTCGCACTTGTGTTGGTGCAGGAAACCACTTTTGCACTTGTATTAGTGTGGAAAAAACACTTTTCGCACTTGTGTTAGTGTTGAAAAACCACTTTTCGCACTTGTGTTAGTGTTGAAAAACCACTTTTCGCACTTGTGTTGGTGCAGGAAACCACTTTTGCACTTGTATTAGTGTGGAAAAACCACATTTCGCACTTGTGTTGGTGCAGGAAACCACTTTTGCACTTGTATTAGTGTGGAAAAAACACTTTTTGCACTTGTGATAGTGTTGAAAAACCACTTTTCGTACTTGTGTTAGTGTTGAAAAACCACTTTTCGCACTTGTGTTGGTGCAGGAAACCACTTTTGCACTTGTATTAGTGTGGAAAAAACACTTTTCGCACTTGTGTTAGTGTTGAAAAACCACTTTTCGCACTTGTGTTAGTGTTGAAAAACCACTTTTCGCACTTGTGTTGGTGCAGGAAACCACTTTTGCACTTGTATTAGCGTGGAAAAAACACTTTTTGCACTTGTGATAGTGTTGAAAAACCACTTTTCACACTTGTGTTAGTGTTGAAAAACCACTTTTCGCACTTGTTTTAGTGTTGAAAAACCACTTTTCACACTTGTGTTGGTGCAGAAAACCACTTTTGCACTTGTATTAGTGTGGAAAAAACACTTTTCGCACTTGTGTTAGTGTTGAAAAACCACTTTTTGCACTTGTGTTAGTGTTGAAAAGCCACTTTTGCACTTGTATTAGTGTGGAAAAAACACTTTTCGCACTTGTGTTAGTGTTGAAAAACCACTTTTCGCACTTGTGTTAGTGTTGAAAAACCACTTTTCGCACTTGTGTTGGTGCAGGAAACCACTTTTGCACTTGTATTAGTGTGGAAAAAACACTTTTTGCACTTGTGATAGTGTTGAAAAACCACTTTTCGCACTTGTGTTAGTGTTGAAAAACCACTTTTTGCACTTGTTTTGGTGCAGGAAACCACTTTTGCACTTGTATTAGTGTGGAAAAACCACTTTTCGCACTTGTGTTAGTGTTGAAAAACCACTTTTCGCACTTGTGTTAGTGTTGAAAAACCACTTTTCGCACTTGTGTTGGTGCAGGAAACCACTTTTGCACTTGTATTAGTGTGGAAAAACCACTTTTCGCACTTGTGTTAGTGTTGAAAAACCACTTTTCGCACTTGTGTTAATGTTGAAAAACCACTTTTCGCACTTGTGTTAGTGTTGAAAAACCACTTTTCGCACTTGTGTTAATGTTGAAAAACCACTTTTCGCACTTGTGTTAGTGTTGAAAAACCACTTTTCGCACTTGTGTTGGTGCAGGAAACCACTTTTGCACTTGTATTTGTGTGGAAAAACCACTTTTCGCACTTGTGTTAGTGTTGAAAAACTACTTTTTGCACTTGTGTTAGTGTTGAAAAACCACTTTTCGCACTTGTGTTGGTGCAGGAAACCACTTTTGCACTTGTATTAGCGTGGAAAAAACACTTTTTGCACTTGTGATAGTGTTGAAAAACCACTTTTCACACTTGTGTTAGTGTTGAAAAACCACTTTTCGCACTTGTGTTAGTGTTGAAAAACCACTTTTCACACTTGTGTTGGTGCAGAAAACCACTTTTGCACTTGTATTAGTGTGGAAAAAACACTTTTCGCACTTGTGTTAGTGTTGAAAAACCACTTTTTGCACTTGTGTTAGTGTTGAAAAGCCACTTTTGCACTTGTATTAGTGTGGAAAAAACACTTTTCGCACTTGTGTTAGTGTTGAAAAACCACTTTTCGCACTTGTGTTAGTGTTGAAAAACCACTTTTCGCACTTGTGTTGGTGCAGGAAACCACTTTTGCACTTGTATTAGTGTGGAAAAACCACTTTTCGCACTTGTGTTAGTGTTGAAAAACCACTTTTCGCACTTGTGTTAGTGTTGAAAAACCACTTTTCGCACTTGTGTTAGTGTTGAAAAACCACTTTTCGCACTTGTGTTGGTGCAGGAAACCACTTTTGCACTTGTATTAGTGTGGAAAAAACACTTTTCGCACTTGTGTTAGTGTTGAAAAACCACTTTTCGCACTTGTGTTAGTGTTGAAAAACCACTTTTCGCACTTGTGTTGGTGCAGGAAACCACTTTTGCACTTGTATTAGTGTGGAAAAAACACTTTTTGCACTTGTGATAGTGTTGAAAAACCACTTTTCGCACTTGTGTTAGTGTTTAAAAACCACTTTTCGCACTTGTGTTGGTGCAGGAAACCACTTTTGCACTTGTATTAGTGTGGAAAAACCACTTTTCGCACTTGTGTTAGTGTTGAAAAACCATTTTTCGCACTTGTGTTAGTGTTGAAAAACCACTTTTCGCACTTGTGTTGGTGCAGGAAACCTCTTTTGCACTTGTATTAGTGTGGAAAAACCACTTTTTGCACTTGTGTTAGTGTTGAAAAACCACTTTTGCACTTGTATTAGTGTGGAAAAACCACTTTTCGCACTTGTGTTAGTGTTGAAAAACCACTTTTTGCACTTGTGTTAGTGTTGAAAAACCACTTTTCGCACTTGTATTAGTGTGGAAAAACCACTTTTCGCACTTGTGTTCGTGTTGAATAACCACTTTTCGCACTTGTGTTAGTGTTGAAAAACCACTTTTCGCACTTGTGTTAGTGTTGAAAAACCACTTTTCGCACTTGTGTTAGTGTTGAAAAACCACTTTTCGCACTTGTGTTAGTGTTGAAAAACCACTTTTCGCACTTGTGTTGGTGCAGGAAACCACTTTTGCACTTGTATTAGTGTGGAAAAAACACTTTTCGCACTTGTGTTAGTGTTGAAAAACCACTTTTCGCACTTGTGTTAGTGTTGAAAAACCACTTTTCGCACTTGTGTTGGTGCAGGAAACCACTTTTGCACTTGTATTAGTGTGGAAAAACCACATTTCGCACTTGTGTTGGTGCAGGAAACCACTTTTGCACTTGTATTAGTGTGGAAAAAACACTTTTTGCACTTGTGATAGTGTTGAAAAACCACTTTTCGTACTTGTGTTAGTGTTGAAAAACCACTTTTCGCACTTGTGTTGGTGCAGGAAACCACTTTTGCACTTGTATTAGTGTGGAAAAAACACTTTTCGCACTTGTGTTAGTGTTGAAAAACCACTTTTCGCACTTGTGTTAGTGTTGAAAAACCACTTTTCGCACTTGTGTTGGTGCAGGAAACCACTTTTGCACTTGTATTAGCGTGGAAAAAACACTTTTTGCACTTGTGATAGTGTTGAAAAACCACTTTTCACACTTGTGTTAGTGTTGAAAAACCACTTTTCGCACTTGTGTTAGTGTTGAAAAACCACTTTTCGCACTTGTGTTGGTGCAGGAAACCACTTTTGCACTTGTATTAGTGTGGAAAAACCACTTTTCGCACTTGTGTTAGTGTTGAAAAACCACTTTTCGCACTTGTGTTAGTGTTGAAAAACCACTTTTCGCACTTGTGTTAGTGTTGAAAAACCACTTTTCGCACTTGTGTTGGTGCAGGAAACCACTTTTGCACTTGTATTAGTGTGGAAAAAACACTTTTCGCACTTGTGTTAGTGTTGAAAAACCACTTTTCGCACTTGTGTTGGTGCAGGAAACCAGTTTTGCACTTGTATTACTGTGGAAAAACCACTTTTCACACTTGTGTTAGTGTTGAAAAACTACTTTTCGCACTTGTGTTAGTGTTGAAAAACCACTTTTCGCACTTGTGTTAGTGTTGAAAAACCACTTTTCGCACTTGTGTTAGTGTTGAAAAACCACTTTTTGCACTTGTGTTGGTCCAGGAAACCACTTTTGCACTTGTATTAGTGTGGAAAACCACTTTTCGCACTTGTGTTAGTGTTGAAAAACCACTTTTTGCACTTGTGTTAGTGTTGTAAAACCACTTTTCGCACTTGTGTTGGTGCAGGAAACCACTTTTGCACTTGTATTAGTGTGGAAAAACCACTTTTCGCACTTGTGATAGTGTTGAAAAACCACTTTTCGCACTTGTGTTAGTGTTGAAAAACCACTTTTCGCACTTGTGCTGGTGCAGGAAACCACTTTTGCACTTGTATTAGTGTGGAAAAACCACTTTTCGCACTTGTGTTAGTGTTGAAAAACCACTTTTCGCACTTGTGTTAGTGTTGAAAAACCACTTTTCGCACTTGTGTTGGTGCAGGAAACCACTTTTGCACTTGTATTAGTGTGGAAAAACCACTTCTCGCACTTGTGATAGTGTTGAAAAACCACTTTTCGCACTTGTGTTAGTGTTGAAAAACCACTTTTCGCACTTGTGTTGGTGCAGGAAACCACTTTTGCACTTGTATTAGTGTGGAAAAACCACTTTTCGCACTTGTGTTAGTGTTGAAAAACCACTTTTCGCACTTGTGTTAGTGTTGAAAAACCACTTTTCGCACTTGTGTTGGTGCAGGAAACCACTTTTGCACTTGTATTAGTGTGGAAAAACCACTTTTCGCACTTGTGTTAGTGTTGAAAAACCACTTTTCGCACTTGTGTTAATGTTGAAAAACCACTTTTCGCACTTGTGTTAGTGTTGAAAAACCACTTTTTGCACTTGTGTTGGTGCAGGAAACCACTTTTGCACTTGTATTTGTGTGGAAAAACCACTTTTCGCACTTGTGTTAGTGTTGAAAAACCACTTTTCGCACTTGTGTTAGTGTTGAAAAACCACTTTTCGCACTTGTGTTGGTGCAGGAAACCAGTTTTGCACTTGTATTAGTGTGGAAAAAACACTTTTCGCACTTGTGTTAGTGTTGAAAAACCACTTTTCGCACTTGTGTTAGTGTTGAAAAACCACTTTTCGCACTTGTGTTGGTGCAGGAAACCAGTTTTGCACTTGTATTACTGTGGAAAAACCACTTTTCACACTTGTGTTAGTGTTGAAAAACTACTTTTCGCACTTGTGTTAGTGTTGAAAAACCACTTTTCGCACTTGTGTTAGTGTTGAAAAACCACTTTTCGCACTTGTGTTAGTGTTGAAAAACCACTTTTTGCACTTGTGTTGGTCCAGGAAACCACTTTTGCACTTGTATTAGTGTGGAAAACCACTTTTCGCACTTGTGTTAGTGTTGAAAAACCACTTTTTGCACTTGTGTTAGTGTTGTAAAACCACTTTTCGCACTTGTGTTGGTGCAGGAAACCACTTTTGCACTTGTATTAGTGTGGAAAAACCACTTTTCGCACTTGTGATAGTGTTGAAAAACCACTTTTCGCACTTGTGTTAGTGTTGAAAAACCACTTTTCGCACTTGTGCTGGTGCAGGAAACCACTTTTGCACTTGTATTAGTGTGGAAAAACCACTTTTCGCACTTGTGTTAGTGTTGAAAAACCACTTTTCGCACTTGTGTTAGTGTTGAAAAACCACTTTTCGCACTTGTGTTGGTGCAGGAAACCACTTTTGCACTTGTATTAGTGTGGAAAAACCACTTCTCGCACTTGTGATAGTGTTGAAAAACCACTTTTCGCACTTGTGTTAGTGTTGAAAAACCACTTTTCGCACTTGTGTTGGTGCAGGAAACCACTTTTGCACTTGTATTAGTGTGGAAAAACCACTTTTCGCACTTGTGTTAGTGTTGAAAAACCACTTTTCGCACTTGTGTTAGTGTTGAAAAACCACTTTTCGCACTTGTGTTGGTGCAGGAAACCACTTTTGCACTTGTATTAGTGTGGAAAAACCACTTTTCGCACTTGTGTTAGTGTTGAAAAACCACTTTTCGCACTTGTGTTAATGTTGAAAAACCACTTTTCGCACTTGTGTTAGTGTTGAAAAACCACTTTTCGCACTTGTGTTGGTGCAGGAAACCACTTTTGCACTTGTATTTGTGTGGAAAAACCACTTTTCGCACTTGTGTTAGTGTTGAAAAACTACTTTTTGCACTTGTGTTAGTGTTGAAAAACCACTTTTCGCACATGGGTTGGTGCAGGAAACCACTTTTGCACTTGTATTAGTGTGGAAAAAACACTTTTCGCACTTGTGTTAGTGTTGAAAAACCACTTTTCGCACTTGTGTTAGTGTTGAAAAACCACTTTTCGCACTTGTGTTGGTGCAGGAAACCACTTTTGCACTTGTATTAGTGTGGAAAAAACACTTTTTGCACTTGTGATAGTGTTGAAAAACCACTTTTTGCACTTGTGTTAGTGTTGAAAAACCACTTTTCGCACTTGTGTTGGTGCAGGAAACCACTTTTGCACTTGTATTAGTGTGGAAAAACCACTTTTCGCACTTGTGTTAGTGTTGAAAAACTACTTTTCGCACTTGTGTTAGTGTTGAAAAGCCACTTTTCGCACTTGTGTTGGTGCAGGAAACCACTTTTGCACTTGTATTAGTGTGGAAAAAACACTTTTTGCACTTGTGATAGTGTTGAAAAACCACTTTTCGCACTTGTGTTAGTGTTGAAAAACCACTTTTCGCACTTGTGTTGGTGCAGGAAACCACTTTTGCACTTGTATTAGTGTGGAAAAACCACTTTTTGCACTTGTGTTAGTGTTGAAAAACGACTTTTGCACTTGTGTTAGTGTTGAAAAACCACTTTTCGCACTTGTGTTAGTGTTGAAAAACCACTTTTCGCACTTGTGTTGGTGCAGGAAACCACTTTTGCACTTGTATTAGTGTGGGAAAACCACTTTTTGCACTTGCGATAGTGTAGAAAAAACACTTTTCGCACTTGTGTTAGTGTTGAAAAACCACTTTTCGCACTTGTATTGGTGCAGGAAACCACTTTTGCACTTGTATTAGTGTGGAAAAACCACATTTCGCACTTGTGTTGGTGCAGGAAACCACTTTTGCACTTGTATTAGTGTGGAAAAAACACTTTTTGCACTTGTGATAGTGTTGAAAAACCACTTTTCGCACTTGTGTTAGTGTTGAAAAACCACTTTTCGCACTTGTGTTGGTGCAGGAAACCACTTTTGCACTTGTATTAGTGTGGAAAAAACACTTTTCGCACTTGTGTTAGTGTTGAAAAACCACTTTTCGCACTTGTGTTAGTGTTGAAAAACCACTTTTCGCACTTGTGTTGGTGCAGGAAACCACTTTTGCACTTGTATTAGTGTGGAAAAAACACTTTTTGCACTTGTGATAGTGTTGAGAAACCACTTTTCGCACTTGTGTTAGTGTTGAAAAACCACTTTTCGCACTTGTGTTGGTGCAGGAAACCACTTTTGCACTTGTATTAGTGTGGAAAAACCACTTTTCGCACTTGTGTTAGTGTTGAAAAACCATTTTTCGCACTTGTGTTAGTGTTGAAAAACCACTTTTCGCACTTGTGTTGGTGCAGGAAACCACTTTTGCACTTGTATTAGTGTGGAAAAAACACTTTTTGCACTTGTGATAGTGTTGAAAAACCACTTTTCGCACTTGTGTTAGTGTTGAAAAACCACTTTTCGCACTTGTGTTGGTGCAGGAAACCACTTTTCGCACTTGTCTTAGTGTTGAAAAACCACTTTTCGCACTTGTGTTAGTGTTGAAAAACCACTTTTCGCACTTGTGTTAGTGTTGAAAAACCACTTTTCGCACTTGTGTTAGTGTTGAAAAACCACTTTTCACACTTGTGTTGGTGCAGGAAACCACTTTTGCACTTGTATTAGTGTGGAAAAAACACTTTTCGCACTTGTGTTAGTGTTGAAAAACCACTTTTCGCACTTGTGTTGGTGCAGGAAACCACTTTTGCACTTGTATTAGTGTGGAAAAAACACTTTTCGCACTTGTGTTAGTGTTGAAAAACCACTTTTCGCACTTGTGTTAGTGTTGAAAAACCACTTTTCGCACTTGTGTTGGTGCAGGAAACCACTTTTGCACTTGTATTAGCGTGGAAAAAACACTTTTTGCACTTGTGATAGTGTTGAAAAACCACTTTTCACACTTGTGTTAGTGTTGAAAAACCACTTTTCGCACTTGTTTTAGTGTTGAAAAACCACTTTTCACACTTGTGTTGGTGCAGAAAACCACTTTTGCACTTGTATTAGTGTGGAAAAAACACTTTTCGCACTTGTGTTAGTGTTGAAAAACCACTTTTTGCACTTGTGTTAGTGTTGAAAAGCCACTTTTGCACTTGTATTAGTGTGGAAAAAACACTTTTCGCACTTGTGTTAGTGTTGAAAAACCACTTTTCGCACTTGTGTTAGTGTTGAAAAACCACTTTTCGCACTTGTGTTGGTGCAGGAAACCACTTTTGCACTTGTATTAGTGTGGAAAAAACACTTTTTGCACTTGTGATAGTGTTGAAAAACCACTTTTCGCACTTGTGTTAGTGTTGAAAAACCACTTTTTGCACTTGTTTTGGTGCAGGAAACCACTTTTGCACTTGTATTAGTGTGGAAAAACCACTTTTCGCACTTGTGTTAGTGTTGAAAAACCACTTTTCGCACTTGTGTTAGTGTTGAAAAACCACTTTTCGCACTTGTGTTAGTGTTGAAAAACCACTTTTCGCACTTGTGTTGGTGCAGGAAACCACTTTTGCACTTGTATTAGTGTGGAAAAACACTTTTCGCACTTGTGTTAGTGTTGAAAAACCACTTTTCGCACTTGTGTTAGTGTTGAAAAACCACTTTTCGCACTTGTGTTGGTGCAGGAAACCACTTTTGCACTTGTATTAGTGTGGAAAAAACACTTTTTGCACTTGTGATAGTGTTGAAAAACCACTTTTCGCACTTGTGTTCGTGTTTAAAAACCACTTTTCGCACTTGTGTTGGTGCAGGAAACCACTTTTGCACTTGTATTAGTGTGGAAAAACCACTTTTCGCACTTGTGTTAGTGTTGAAAAACCATTTTTCGCACTTGTGTTAGTGTTGAAAAACCACTTTTCGCACTTGTGTTGGTGCAGGAAACCACTTTTGCACTTGTATTAGTGTGGAAAAAACACTTTTTGCACTTGTGATAGTGTTGAAAAACCACTTTTCGCACTTGTGTTAGTGTTGAAAAACCACTTTTCGCACTTGTGTTGGTGCAGGAAACCACTTTTCGCACTTGTCTTAGTGTTGAAAAACCACTTTTCGCACTTGTGATAGTGTTGAAAAACCACTTTTCGCACTTGTGTTAGTGTTGAAAAACCACTTTTCGCACTTGTGTTGGTGCAGGAAACCACTTTTGCACTTGTATTAGTGTGGAAAAACCACTTTTCGCACTTGTGTTAGTGTTGAAAAACCACTTTTCGCACTTGTGTTAATGTTGAAAAACCACTTTTTGCACTTGTGTTAGTGTTGAAAAACCACTTTTCGCACATGGGTTGGTGCAGGAAACCACTTTTGCACTTGTATTAGTGTGGAAAAAACACTTTTCGCACTTGTGTTAGTGTTGAAAAACCACTTTTCGCACTTGTGTTAGTGTTGAAAAACCACTTTTCGCACTTGTGTTGGTGCAGGAAACCAGTTTTGCACTTGTATTACTGTGGAAAAACCACTTTTCACACTTGTGTTAGTGTTGAAAAACTACTTTTCGCACTTGTGTTAGTGTTGAAAAACCACTTTTCGCACTTGTGTTAGTGTTGAAAAACCACTTTTCGCACTTGTGTTAGTGTTGAAAAACCACTTTTTGCACTTGTGTTGGTCCAGGAAACCACTTTTGCACTTGTATTAGTGTGGAAAACCACTTTTCGCACTTGTGTTAGTGTTGAAAAACCACTTTTTGCACTTGTGTTAGTGTTGTAAAACCACTTTTCGCACTTGTGTTGGTGCAGGAAACCACTTTTGCACTTGTATTAGTGTGGAAAAACCACTTTTCGCACTTGTGATAGTGTTGAAAAACCACTTTTCGCACTTGTGTTAGTGTTGAAAAACCACTTTTCGCACTTGTGCTGGTGCAGGAAACCACTTTTGCACTTGTATTAGTGTGGAAAAACCACTTTTCGCACTTGTGTTAGTGTTGAAAAACCACTTTTCGCACTTGTGTTAGTGTTGAAAAACCACTTTTCGCACTTGTGTTGGTGCAGGAAACCACTTTTGCACTTGTATTAGTGTGGAAAAACCACTTCTCGCACTTGTGATAGTGTTGAAAAACCACTTTTCGCACTTGTGTTAGTGTTGAAAAACCACTTTTCGCACTTGTGTTGGTGCAGGAAACCACTTTTGCACTTGTATTAGTGTGGAAAAACCACTTTTCGCACTTGTGTTAGTGTTGAAAAACCACTTTTCGCACTTGTGTTAGTGTTGAAAAACCACTTTTCGCACTTGTGTTGGTGCAGGAAACCACTTTTGCACTTGTATTAGTGTGGAAAAACCACTTTTCGCACTTGTGTTAGTGTTGAAAAACCACTTTTCGCACTTGTGTTAATGTTGAAAAACCACTTTTCGCACTTGTGTTAGTGTTGAAAAACCACTTTTCGCACTTGTGTTGGTGCAGGAAACCACTTTTGCACTTGTATTTGTGTGGAAAAACCACTTTTCGCACTTGTGTTAGTGTTGAAAAACCACTTTTCGCACTTGTGTTAGTGTTGAAAAACCACTTTTCGCACTTGTGTTGGTGCAGGAAACCAGTTTTGCACTTGTATTAGTGTGGAAAAAACACTTTTCGCACTTGTGTTAGTGTTGAAAAACCACTTTTCGCACTTGTGTTAGTGTTGAAAAACCACTTTTCGCACTTGTGTTGGTGCAGGAAACCAGTTTTGCACTTGTATTACTGTGGAAAAACCACTTTTCACACTTGTGTTAGTGTTGAAAAACTACTTTTCGCACTTGTGTTAGTGTTGAAAAACCACTTTTCGCACTTGTGTTAGTGTTGAAAAACCACTTTTCGCACTTGTGTTAGTGTTGAAAAACCACTTTTTGCACTTGTGTTGGTCCAGGAAACCACTTTTGCACTTGTATTAGTGTGGAAAACCACTTTTCACACTTGTGTTAGTGTTGAAAAACCACTTTTTGCACTTGTGTTAGTGTTGAAAAACCACTTTTCGCACTTGTGTTGGTGCAGGAAACCACTTTTGCACTTGTATTAGTGTGGAAAAACCACTTCTCGCACTTGTGATAGTGTTGAAAAACCACTTTTCGCACTTGTGTTAGTGTTGAAAAACCACTTTTCGCACTTGTGTTGGTGCAGGAAACCACTTTTGCACTTGTATTAGTGTGGAAAAACCACTTTTCGCACTTGTGTTAGTGTTGAAAAACCACTTTTCGCACTTGTGTTAGTGTTGAAAAACCACTTTTCGCACTTGTGTTGGTGCAGGAAACCACTTTTGCACTTGTATTAGTGTGGAAAAACCACTTTTCGCACTTGTGTTAGTGTTGAAAAACCACTTTTCGCACTTGTGTTAATGTTGAAAAACCACTTTTCGCACTTGTGTTAGTGTTGAAAAACCACTTTTCGCACTTGTGTTGGTGCAGGAAACCACTTTTGCACT
Organism: Myxine glutinosa; assembly: GCF_964187855.1. NCBI lineage: Eukaryota > Metazoa > Chordata > Myxini > Myxiniformes > Myxinidae > Myxine > Myxine glutinosa. The sequence goes on along the minus strand of NW_027617603.1, from coordinate 30,952 downwards.
TGTATTTGTGTGGAAAAACCACTTTTCGCACTTGTGTTAGTGTTGAAAAACTACTTTTTGCACTTGTGTTAGTGTTGAAAAACCACTTTTCGCACATGGGTTGGTGCAGGAAACCACTTTTGCACTTGTATTAGTGTGGAAAAAACACTTTTCGCACTTGTGTTAGTGTTGAAAAACCACTTTTCGCACTTGTGTTAGTGTTGAAAAACCACTTTTCGCACTTGTGTTGGTGCAGGAAACCACTTTTGCACTTGTATTAGTGTGGAAAAAACACTTTTTGCACTTGTGATAGTGTTGAAAAACCACTTTTTGCACTTGTGTTAGTGTTGAAAAACCACTTTTCGCACTTGTGTTGGTGCAGGAAACCACTTTTGCACTTGTATTAGTGTGGAAAAACCACTTTTCGCACTTGTGTTAGTGTTGAAAAACTACTTTTCGCACTTGTGTTAGTGTTGAAAAGCCACTTTTCGCACTTGTGTTGGTGCAGGAAACCACTTTTGCACTTGTATTAGTGTGGAAAAAACACTTTTTGCACTTGTGGTAGTGTTGAAAAACCACTTTTCGCACTTGTGTTAGTGTTGAAAAACCACTTTTCGCACTTGTGTTGGTGCAGGAAACCACTTTTGCACTTGTATTAGTGTGGAAAAACCACTTTTTGCACTTGTGTTAGTGTTGAAAAACGACTTTTGCACTTGTGTTAGTGTTGAAAAACCACTTTTCGCACTTGTGTTAGTGTTGAAAAACCACTTTTCGCACTTGTGTTGGTGCAGGAAACCACTTTTGCACTTGTATTAGTGTGGGAAAACCACTTTTTGCACTTGTGATAGTGTAGAAAAAACACTTTTCGCACTTGTGTTAGTGTTGAAAAACCACTTTTCGCACTTGTATTGGTGCAGGAAACCACTTTTGCACTTGTATTAGTGTGGAAAAACCACATTTCGCACTTGTGTTGGTGCAGGAAACCACTTTTGCACTTGTATTAGTGTGGAAAAAACACTTTTTGCACTTGTGATAGTGTTGAAAAACCACTTTTCGCACTTGTGTTAGTGTTGAAAAACCACTTTTCGCACTTGTTGTTGGTGCAGGAAACCACTTTTGCACTTGTATTAGTGTGGAAAAAACACTTTTCGCACTTGTGTTAGTGTTGAAAAACCACTTTTCGCACTTGTGTTAGTGTTGAAAAACCACTTTTCGCACTTGTGTTGGTGCAGGAAACCACTTTTGCACTTGTATTAGTGTGGAAAAAACACTTTTTGCACTTGTGATAGTGTTGAGAAACCACTTTTCGCACTTGTGTTAGTGTTGAAAAACCACTTTTCGCACTTGTGTTGGTGCAGGAAACCACTTTTGCACTTGTATTAGTGTGGAAAAACCACTTTTCCGCACTTGTGTTAGTGTTGAAAAACCATTTTTTCGCACTTGTGTTAGTGTTGAAAAACCACTTTTCGCACTTGTGTTGGTGCAGGAAACCACTTTTGCACTTGTATTAGTGTGGAAAAAAACACTTTTTGCACTTGTGATAGTGTTGAAAAACCACTTTTCGCACTTGTGTTAGTGTTGAAAAACCACTTTTCGCACTTGTGTTGGTGCAGGAAACCACTTTTCGCACTTGTCTTAGTGTTGAAAAACCACTTTTCGCACTTGTGTTAGTGTTGAAAAACCACTTTTCGCACTTGTGTTAGGTGTTGAAAAACCACTTTTCGCACTTGTGTTAGTGTTGAAAAACCACTTTTCACACTTGTGTTGGTGCAGGAAACCACTTTTGCACTTGTATTAGTGTGGAAAAAACACTTTTCGCACTTGTGTCTAGTGTTGAAAAAACCACTTTTCGCACTTGTGTTGGTGCAGGAAACCACTTTTGGCACTTGTATTAGTGTGGAAAAAACACTTTTTGCACTTGTGATAGTGTTGATAAACCACTTTTCGCACTTGTGTTAGTGTTGAAAAACCACTTTTCGCACTTGTGTTGGTGCAGGAAACCACTTTTACACTTGTATTAGTGTGGAAAAACCACTTTTCGCACTTGTGTTAGTATTGAAAAACCACTTTTCGCACTTGTGTTAGTGTTGAAAAACCACTTTTCGCACTTGTGTTAGTGTTGAAAAACCACTTTTCGCACTTGTGTTGGTGCAGGAAACCACTTTTGCACTTGTATTAGTGTGGAAAAAACACTTTTTGCACTTGTGATAGTGTTGAAAAACCACTTTTCGCACTTGTGGTAGTGTTTAAAAACCACTTTTCGCACTTGTGTTGGTGCAGGAAACCACTTTTGCACTTGTATTAGTGTGGAAAAACCACTTTTCGCACTTGTGTTAGTGTTGAAAAACCATTTTTCGTACTTGTGTTAGTGTTGAAAAACCACTTTTCGCACTTGTGTTGGTGCAGGAAACCACTTTTGCACTTGTATTAGTGTGGAAAAAACACTTTTTGCACTTGTGATAGTGTTGAAAAACCACTTTTCGCACTTGTGTTAGTGTTGAAAAACCACTTTTCGCACTTGTGTTGGTGCAGGAAACCACTTTTCGCACTTGTCTTAGTGTTGAAAAACCACTTTTCGCACTTGTGATAGTGTTGAAAAACCACTTTTCGCACTTGTGTTAGTGTTGAAAAACCACTTTTCGCACTTGTGTTGGTGCAGGAAACCACTTTTGCACTTGTATTAGTGTGGAAAAACCACTTTTCGCACTTGTGTTAGTGTTGAAAAACCACTTTTCGCAATTGTGTTAATGTTGAAAAACCACTTTTTGCACTTGTGTTAGTGTTGAAAAACCACTTTTCGCACATGGGTTGGTGCAGGAAACCACTTTTGCACTTGTATTAGTGTGGAAAAAACACTTTTCGCACTTGTGTTAGTGTTGAAAAACCACTTTTCGCACTTGTGTTAGTGTTGAAAAACCACTTTTCGCACTTGTGTTGGTGCAGGAAACCAGTTTTGCACTTGTATTACTGTGGAAAAACCACTTTTCACACTTGTGTTAGTGTTGAAAAACTACTTTTCGCACTTGTGTTAGTGTTGAAAAACCACTTTTCGCACTTGTGTTAGTGTTGAAAAACCACTTTTCGCACTTGTGTTAGTGTTGAAAAACCACTTTTTGCACTTGTGTTGGTCCAGGAAACCACTTTCTGCACTTGTATTAGTGTGGAAAACCACTTTTCGCACTTGTGTTAGTGTTGAAAAACCACTTTTTGCACTTGTGTTAGTGTTGTAAAACCACTTTTCGCACTTGTGTTGGTGCAGGAAACCACTTTTGCACTTGTATTAGTGTGGAAAAACCACTTTTCGCACTTGTGATAGTGTTGAAAAACCACTTTTCGCACTTGTGTTAGTGTTGAAAAACCACTTTTCGCACTTGTGCTGGTGCAGGAAACCACTTTTGCACTTGTATTAGTGTGGAAAAACCACTTTTCGCACTTGTGTTAGTGTTGAAAAACCACTTTTCGCACTTGTGTTAGTGTTGAAAAACCACTTTTCGCACTTGTGTTGGTGCAGGAAACCACTTTTGCACTTGTATTAGTGTGGAAAAACCACTTCTCGCACTTGTGATAGTGTTGAAAAACCACTTTTCGCACTTGTGTTAGTGTTGAAAAACCACTTTTCGCACTTGTGTTGGTGACTTTTGCACTTGTATTAGTGTGGAAAAACCACTTTTCGCACTTGTGTTAGTGTTGAAAAACCACTTTTCGCACTTGTGTTAGTGTTGAAAAACCACTTTTCGCACTTGTGTTGGTGCAGGAAACCACTTTTGCACTTGTATTAGTGTGGAAAAACCACTTTTCGCACTTGTGTTAGTGTTGAAAAACCACTTTTCGCACTTGTGTTAGTGTTGAAAAACCACTTTTCGCACTTGTGTTAGTGTTGAAAAACCACTTTTCACACTTGTGTTGGTGCAGGAAACCACTTTTGCACTTGTATTAGTGTGGAAAAAACACTTTTCGCACTTGTGTTAGTGTTGAAAAACCACTTTTCGCACTTGTGTTGGTGCAGGAAACCACTTTTGCACTTGTATTAGTGTGGAAAAAACACTTTTTGCACTTGTGATAGTGTTGATAAACCACTTTTCGCACTTGTGTTAGTGTTGAAAAACCACTTTTCGCACTTGTGTTGGTGCAGGAAACCACTTTTACACTTGTATTAGTGTGGAAAAACCACTTTTCGCACTTGTGTTAGTATTGAAAAACCACTTTTCGCACTTGTGTTAGTGTTGAAAAACCACTTTTCGCACTTGTGTTAGTGTTGAAAAACCACTTTTCGCACTTGTGTTGGTGCAGGAAACCACTTTTGCACTTGTATTAGTGTGGAAAAAACACTTTTTGCACTTGTGATAGTGTTGAAAAACCACTTTTCGCACTTGTGGTAGTGTTTAAAAACCACTTTTCGCACTTGTGTTGGTGCAGGAAACCACTTTTGCACTTGTATTAGTGTGGAAAAACCACTTTTCGCACTTGTGTTAGTGTTGAAAAACCACTTTTCGCACTTGTGTTAGTGTTGAAAAACCACTTTTCGCACTTGTGTTGGTGCAGGAAACCACTTTTGCACTTGTATTAGTGTGGAAAAACCACTTTTCGCACTTGTGTTAGTGTTGAAAAACCACTTTTCGCACTTGTGTTAGTGTTGAAAAACCACTTTTCGCACTTGTGTTAGTGTTGAAAAACCACTTTTCACACTTGTGTTGGTGCAGGAAACCACTTTTGCACTTGTATTAGTGTGGAAAAAACACTTTTCGCACTTGTGTTAGTGTTGAAAAACCACTTTTCGCACTTGTGTTGGTGCAGGAAACCACTTTTGCACTTGTATTAGTGTGGAAAAAACACTTTTTGCACTTGTGATAGTGTTGATAAACCACTTTTCGCACTTGTGTTAGTGTTGAAAAACCACTTTTCGCACTTGTGTTGGTGCAGGAAACCACTTTTACACTTGTATTAGTGTGGAAAAACCACTTTTCGCACTTGTGTTAGTATTGAAAAACCACTTTTCGCACTTGTGTTAGTGTTGAAAAACCACTTTTCGCACTTGTGTTAGTGTTGAAAAACCACTTTTCGCACTTGTGTTGGTGCAGGAAACCACTTTTGCACTTGTATTAGTGTGGAAAAAACACTTTTTGCACTTGTGATAGTGTTGAAAAACCACTTTTCGCACTTGTGGTAGTGTTTAAAAACCACTTTTCGCACTTGTGTTGGTGCAGGAAACCACTTTTGCACTTGTATTAGTGTGGAAAAACCACTTTTCGCACTTGTGTTAGTGTTGAAAAACCATTTTTCGCACTTGTGTTAGTGTTGAAAAACCACTTTTCGCACTTGTGTTGGTGCAGGAAACCACTTTTGCACTTGTATTAGTGTGGAAAAAACACTTTTTGCACTTGTGATAGTGTTGAAAAACCACTTTTCGCACTTGTGTTAGTGTTGAAAAACCACTTTTCACACTTGTGTTGGTGCAGGAAACCACTTTTCGCACTTGTCTTAGTGTTGAAAAACCACTTTTCGCACTTGTGATAGTGTGGAAAAACCACTTTTCGCACTTGTGTTAGTGTTGAAAAACCACTTTTCGCACTTGTGTTGGTGCAGGAAACCACTTTTGCACTTGTATTAGTGTGGAAAAACCACTTTTCGCACTTGTGTTAGTGTTGAAAAACCACTTTTCGCACTTGTGTTAATGTTGAAAAACCACTTTTTGCACTTGTGTTAGTGTTGAAAAACCACTTTTCGCACATGGGTTGGTGCAGGAAACCACTTTTGCACTTGTATTAGTGTGGAAAAAACACTTTTCGCACTTGTGTTAGTGTTGAAAAACCACTTTTCGCACTTGTGTTAGTGTTGAAAAACCACTTTTCGCACTTGTGTTGGTGCAGGAAACCAGTTTTGCACTTGTATTACTGTGGAAAAACCACTTTTCACACTTGTGTTAGTGTTGAAAAACTACTTTTCGCACTTGTGTTAGTGTTGAAAAACCACTTTTCGCACTTGTGTTAGTGTTGAAAAACCACTTTTTGCACTTGTGTTAGTGTTGAAAAACCACTTTTTGCACTTGTGTTGGTCCAGGAAACCACTTTTGCACTTGTATTAGTGTGGAAAACCACTTTTCGCACTTGTGTTAGTGTTGAAAAACCACTTTTTGCACTTGTGTTAGTGTTGTAAAACCACTTTTCGCACTTGTGTTGGTGCAGGAAACCACTTTTGCACTTGTATTAGTGTGGAAAAACCACTTTTCGCACTTGTGATAGTGTTGAAAAACCACTTTTCGCACTTGTGTTAGTGTTGAAAAACCACTTTTCGCACTTGTGCTGGTGCAGGAAACCACTTTTGCACTTGTATTAGTGTGGAAAAACCACTTTTCACACTTGTGTTAGTGTTGAAAAACCACTTTTCGCACTTGTGTTAGTGTTGAAAAACCACTTTTCGCACTTGTGTTAGTGTTGAAAAACCACTTTTCGCACTTGTGTTGGTGCAGGAAACCACTTTTGCACTTGTATTAGTGTGGAAAAACCACTTTTCGCACTTGTGTTAGTGTTGAAAAACCACTTTTCGCACTTGTGTTAGTGTTGAAAAACCACTTTTCGCACTTGTGTTGGTGCAGGAAACCACTTTTGCACTTGTATTAGTGTGGAAAAACCACTTTTCGCACTTGTGTTAGTGTTGAAAAACCACTTTTCGCACTTGTGTTAGTGTTGAAAAACCACTTTTCGCACTTGTGTTGGTGCAGGAAACCACTTTTGCACTTGTATTAGTGTGGAAAAACCACTTTTCGCACTTGTGTTAGTGTTGAAAAACCACTTTTCGCACTTGTGTTAATGTTGAAAAACCACTTTTTGCACTTGTGTTAGTGTTGAAAAACCACTTTTCGCACATGGGTTGGTGCAGGAAACCACTTTTGCACTTGTATTAGTGTGGAAAAAACACTTTTCGCACTTGTGTTAGTGTTGAAAAACCACTTTTCGCACTTGTGTTAGTGTTGAAAAACTACTTTTCGCACTTGTGTTGGTGCAGGAAACCAGTTTTGCACTTGTATTACTGTGGAAAAACCACTTTTCACACTTGTGTTAGTGTTGAAAAACTACTTTTCGCACTTGTGTTAGTGTTGAAAAACCACTTTTCGCACTTGTGTTAGTGTTGAAAAACCACTTTTCGCACTTGTGTTAGTGTTGAAAAACCACTTTTTGCACTTGTGTTGGTCCAGGAAACCACTTTTGCACTTGTATTAGTGTGGAAAACCACTTTTCGCACTTGTGTTAGTGTTGAAAAACCACTTTTTGCACTTGTGTTAGTGTTGTAAAACCACTTTTCGCACTTGTGTTGGTGCAGGAAACCACTTTTGCACTTGTATTAGTGTGGAAAAACCACTTTTCGCACTTGTGATAGTGTTGAAAAACCACTTTTCGCACTTGTGTTAGTGTTGAAAAACCACTTTTCGCACTTGTGCTGGTGCAGGAAACCACTTTTGCACTTGTATTAGTGTGGAAAAACCACTTTTCGCACTTGTGTTAGTGTTGAAAAACCACTTTTCGCACTTGTGTTAGTGTTGAAAAACCACTTTTCGCACTTGTGTTGGTGCAGGAAACCACTTTTGCACTTGTATTAGTGTGGAAAAACCACTTCTCGCACTTGTGATAGTGTTGAAAAACCACTTTTCGCACTTGTGTTAGTGTTGAAAAACCACTTTTCGCACTTGTGTTGGTGCAGGAAACCACTTTTGCACTTGTATTAGTGTGGAAAAACCACTTTTCGCACTTGTGTTAGTGTTGAAAAACCACTTTTCGCACTTGTGTTAGTGTTGAAAAACCACTTTTCGCACTTGTGTTGGTGCAGGAAACCACTTTTGCACTTGTATTAGTGTGGAAAAACCACTTTTCGCACTTGTGTTAGTGTTGAAAAACCACTTTTCGCACTTGTGTTAGTGTTGAAAAACCACTTTTCGCACTTGTGTTAGTGTTGAAAAACCACTTTTCACACTTGTGTTGGTGCAGGAAACCACTTTTGCACTTGTATTAGTGTGGAAAAAACACTTTTCGCACTTGTGTTAGTGTTGAAAAACCACTTTTCGCACTTGTGTTGGTGCAGGAAACCACTTTTGCACTTGTATTAGTGTGGAAAAAACACTTTTTGCACTTGTGATAGTGTTGATAAACCACTTTTCGCACTTGTGTTAGTGTTGAAAAACCACTTTTCGCACTTGTGTTGGTGCAGGAAACCACTTTTACACTTGTATTAGTGTGGAAAAACCACTTTTCGCACTTGTGTTAGTATTGAAAAACCACTTTTCGCACTTGTGTTAGTGTTGAAAAACCACTTTTCGCACTTGTGTTAGTGTTGAAAAACCACTTTTCGCACTTGTGTTGGTGCAGGAAACCACTTTTGCACTTGTATTAGTGTGGAAAAAACACTTTTTGCACTTGTGATAGTGTTGAAAAACCACTTTTCGCACTTGTGGTAGTGTTTAAAAACCACTTTTCGCACTTGTGTTGGTGCAGGAAACCACTTTTGCACTTGTATTAGTGTGGAAAAACCACTTTTCGCACTTGTGTTAGTGTTGAAAAACCATTTTTCGCACTTGTGTTAGTGTTGAAAAACCACTTTTCGCACTTGTGTTGGTGCAGGAAACCACTTTTGCACTTGTATTAGTGTGGAAAAAACACTTTTTGCACTTGTGATAGTGTTGAAAAACCACTTTTCGCACTTGTGTTAGTGTTGAAAAACCACTTTTCACACTTGTGTTGGTGCAGGAAACCACTTTTCGCACTTGTCTTAGTGTTGAAAAACCACTTTTCGCACTTGTGATAGTGTGGAAAAACCACTTTTCGCACTTGTGTTAGTGTTGAAAAACCACTTTTCGCACTTGTGTTGGTGCAGGAAACCACTTTTGCACTTGTATTAGTGTGGAAAAACCACTTTTCGCACTTGTGTTAGTGTTGAAAAACCACTTTTCGCACTTGTGTTAATGTTGAAAAACCACTTTTTGCACTTGTGTTAGTGTTGAAAAACCACTTTTCGCACATGGGTTGGTGCAGGAAACCACTTTTGCACTTGTATTAGTGTGGAAAAAACACTTTTCGCACTTGTGTTAGTGTTGAAAAACCACTTTTCGCACTTGTGTTAGTGTTGAAAAACCACTTTTCGCACTTGTGTTGGTGCAGGAAACCAGTTTTGCACTTGTATTACTGTGGAAAAACCACTTTTCACACTTGTGTTAGTGTTGAAAAACTACTTTTCGCACTTGTGTTAGTGTTGAAAAACCACTTTTCGCACTTGTGTTAGTGTTGAAAAACCACTTTTTGCACTTGTGTTAGTGTTGAAAAACCACTTTTTGCACTTGTGTTGGTCCAGGAAACCACTTTTGCACTTGTATTAGTGTGGAAAACCACTTTTCGCACTTGTGTTAGTGTTGAAAAACCACTTTTTGCACTTGTGTTAGTGTTGTAAAACCACTTTTCGCACTTGTGTTGGTGCAGGAAACCACTTTTGCACTTGTATTAGTGTGGAAAAACCACTTTTCGCACTTGTGATAGTGTTGAAAAACCACTTTTCGCACTTGTGTTAGTGTTGAAAAACCACTTTTCGCACTTGTGCTGGTGCAGGAAACCACTTTTGCACTTGTATTAGTGTGGAAAAACCACTTTTCGCACTTGTGTTAGTGTTGAAAAACCACTTTTCGCACTTGTGTTAGTGTTGAAAAACCACTTTTCGCACTTGTGTTGGTGCAGGAAACCACTTTTGCACTTGTATTAGTGTGGAAAAACCACTTCTCGCACTTGTGATAGTGTTGAAAAACCACTTTTCGCACTTGTGTTAGTGTTGAAAAACCACTTTTCGCACTTGTGTTGGTGCAGGAAACCACTTTTGCACTTGTATTAGTGTGGAAAAACCACTTTTCGCACTTGTGTTAGTGTTGAAAAACCACTTTTCGCACTTGTGTTAGTGTTGAAAAACCACTTTTCGCACTTGTGTTTGTGCAGGAAACCACTTTTGCACTTGTATTAGTGTGGAAAAACCACTTTTCGCACTTGTGTTAGTGTTGAAAAACCACTTTTCGCACTTGTGTTAATGTTGAAAAACCACTTTTCGCACTTGTGTTAGTGTTGAAAAACCACTTTTCGCACTTGTGTTGGTGCAGGAAACCACTTTTGCACTTGTATTTGTGTGGAAAAACCACTTTTCGCACTTGTGTTAGTGTTGAAAAACTACTTTTTGCACTTGTGTTAGTGTTGAAAAACCACTTTTCGCACATGGGTTGGTGCAGGAAACCACTTTTGCACTTGTATTAGTGTGGAAAAAACACTTTTCGCACTTGTGTTAGTGTTGAAAAACCACTTTTCGCACTTGTGTTAGTGTTGAAAAACCACTTTTCGCACTTGTGTTGGTGCAGGAAACCACTTTTGCACTTGTATTAGTGTGGAAAAAACACTTTTTGCACTTGTGATAGTGTTGAAAAACCACTTTTTGCACTTGTGTTAGTGTTGAAAAACCACTTTTCGCACTTGTGTTGGTGCAGGAAACCACTTTTGCACTTGTATTAGTGTGGAAAAACCACTTTTCGCACTTGTGTTAGTGTTGACAAACTACTTTTCGCACTTGTGTTAGTGTTGAAAAGCCACTTTTCACACTTGTGTTGGTGCAGGAAACCACTTTTGCACTTGTATTAGTGTGGAAAAAACACTTTTTGCACTTGTGATAGTGTTGAAAAACCACTTTTCGCACTTGTGTTAGTGTTGAAAAACCACTTTTCGCACTTGTGTTGGTGCAGGAAACCACTTTTGCACTTGTATTAGTGTGGAAAAACCACTTTTTGCACTTGTGTTAGTGTTGAAAAACGACTTTTGCACTTGTGTTAGTGTTGAAAAACCACTTTTCGCACTTGTGTTAGTGTTGAAAAACCACTTTTCGCACTTGTGTTGGTGCAGGAAACCACTTTTGCACTTGTATTAGTGTGGGAAAACCACTTTTTGCACTTGTGATGGTGTAGAAAAAACACTTTTCGCACTTGTGTTAGTGTTGAAAAACCACTTTTCGCACTTGTATTGGTGCAGGAAACCACTTTTGCACTTGTATTAGTGTGGAAAAACCACATTTCGCACTTGTGTTGGTGCAGGAAACCACTTTTGCACTTGTATTAGTGTGGAAAAAACACTTTTTGCACTTGTGATAGTGTTGAAAAACCACTTTTCGCACTTGTGTTAGTGTTGAAAAACCACTTTTCGCACTTGTGTTGGTGCAGGAAACCACTTTTGCACTTGTATTAGTGTGGAAAAAACACTTTTCGCACTTGTGTTAGTGTTGAAAAACCACTTTTCGCACTTGTGTTAGTGTTGAAAAACCACTTTTCGCACTTGTGTTGGTGCAGGAAACCACTTTTGCACTTGTATTAGTGTGGAAAAAACACTTTTTGCACTTGTGATAGTGTTGAGAAACCACTTTTCGCACTTGTGTTAGTGTTGAAAAACCACTTTTCGCACTTGTGTTGGTGCAGGAAACCACTTTTGCACTTGTATTAGTGTGGAAAAACCACTTTTCGCACTTGTGTTAGTGTTGAAAAACCATTTTTCGCACTTGTGTTAGTGTTGAAAAACCACTTTTCGCACTTGTGTTGGTGCAGGAAACCACTTTTGCACTTGTATTAGTGTGGAAAAAACACTTTTTGCACTTGTGATAGTGTTGAAAAACCACTTTTCGCACTTGTGTTAGTGTTGAAAAACCACTTTTCGCACTTGTGTTGGTGCAGGAAACCACTTTTCGCACTTGTCTTAGTGTTGAAAAACCACTTTTCGCACTTGTGTTAGTGTTGAAAAACCACTTTTCGCACTTGTGTTAGTGTTGAAAAACCACTTTTCGCACTTGTGTTAGTGTTGAAAAACCACTTTTCACACTTGTGTTGGTGCAGGAAACCACTTTTGCACTTGTATTAGTGTGGAAAAAACACTTTTCGCACTTGTGTTAGTGTTGAAAAACCACTTTTCGCACTTGTGTTGGTGCAGGAAACCACTTTTGCACTTGTATTAGTGTGGAAAAAACACTTTTTGGCACTTGTGATAGTGTTGATAAACCACTTTTCGCACTTGTGTTAGTGTTGAAAAACCACTTTTCGCACTTGTGTTGGTGCAGGAAACCACTTTTACACTTGTATTAGTGTGGAAAAACCACTTTTCGCACTTGTGTTAGTATTGAAAAACCACTTTTCGCACTTGTGTTAGTGTTGAAAAACCACTTTTCGCACTTGTGTTAGTGTTGAAAAACCACTTTTCGCACTTGTGTTGGTGCAGGAAACCACTTTTGCACTTGTATTAGTGTGGAAAAAACACTTTTCGCACTTGTGTTAGTGTTGAAAAACCACTTTTCGCGCTTGTGTTAGTGTTGAAAAACCACTTTTCGCACTTGTGTTGGTGCAGGAAACCACTTTTGCACTTGTATTAGTGTGGAAAAACCACTTTTCGCACTTAAGTTAGTGTTGAAAAACCACTTTTCGCACTTGTGTTAGTGTTGAAAAACCACTTTTCGCACTTGTGTTGGTGCAGGAAACCACTTTTGCACTTGTATTAGTGTGGAAAAAACACTTTTTGCACTTGTGATAGTGTTGAAAAACCACTTTTTGCACTTGTGTTAGTGTTGAAAAAACACTTTTCGCACTTGTGTTGGTGCAGGAAACCACTTTTGCACTTGTATTAGTGTGGAAAAACCACTTTTCGCACTTGTGTTAGTGTTGAAAAACCACTTTTCGCACTTGTGTTAGTGTTGAAAAACCACTTTTCGCACTTGTGTTGGTGCAGGAAACCACTTTTGCACTTGTATTAGTGTGGAAAAACCACTTTTCGCACTTGTGTTAGTGTTGAAAAACCACTTTTCGCACTTGTGTTAGTGTTGAAAAACCACTTTTCGCACTTGTGTTAGTGTTGAAAAACCACTTTTCGCACTTGTGTTGGTGCAGGAAACCACTTTTGCACTTGTATTAGTGTGGAAAAAACACTTTTCGCACTTGTGTTAGTGTTGAAAAACCACTTTTCGCACTTGTGTTAGTGTTTAAAAACCACTTTTCGCACTTGTGTTGGTGCAGGAAACCACTTTTGCACTTGTATTAGTATGGAAAAAACACTTTTTGCACTTGTGATAGTGTTGAAAAACCACTTTTCGCACTTGTGTTAGTGTTGAAAAACCACTTTTCGCACTTGTGTTGGTGCAGGAAATCACTTTTGCAATTGTATTAGTGTGGAAAAACCACTTTTCGCACTTGTGTTAGTGTTGAAAAACCACTTTTCGCACTTGTGTTAGTGTTGAAAAACCACTTTTCGCACTTGTGTTAATGTTGAAAAACCACTTTTCGCACTTGTGTTAGTGTTGAAAAACCACTTTTCGCACTTGTGTTGGTGCAGGAAACCACTTTTGCACTTGTATTAGTGTGGAAAAACCACTTTTCGCACTTGTGTTAGTGTTGAAAAACCACTTTTCGCACTTGTCTTAGTGTTGAAAAACCACTTTTCGCACTTGTGATAGTGTTGAAAAACCACTTTTCGCACTTGTGTTAGTGTTGAAAAACCACTTTTCGCACTTGTGTTGGTGCAGGAAACCACTTTTGCACTTGTATTAGTGTGGAAAAACCACTTTTCGCACTTGTGTTAGTGTTGAAAAACCACTTTTCGCACTTGTGTTAATGTTGAAAAACCACTTTTTGCACTTGTGTTAGTGTTGAAAAACCACTTTTCGCACATGGGTTGGTGCAGGAAACCACTTTTGCACTTGTATTAGTGTGGAAAAAACACTTTTCGCACTTGTGTTAGTGTTGAAAAACCACTTTTCGCACTTGTGTTAGTGTTGAAAAACCACTTTTCGCACTTGTGTTGGTGCAGGAAACCAGTTTTGCACTTGTATTACTGTGGAAAAACCACTTTTCACACTTGTGTTAGTGTTGAAAAACTACTTTTCGCACTTGTGTTAGTGTTGAAAAACCACTTTTCGCACTTGTGTTAGTGTTGAAAAACCACTTTTCGCACTTGTGTTAGTGTTGAAAAACCACTTTTTGCACTTGTGTTGGTCCAGGAAACCACTTTTGCACTTGTATTAGTGTGGAAAACCACTTTTCGCACTTGTGTTAGTGTTGAAAAACCACTTTTTGCACTTGTGTTAGTGTTGTAAAACCACTTTTCGCACTTGTGTTGGTGCAGGAAACCACTTTTGCACTTGTATTAGTGTGGAAAAACCACTTTTCGCACTTGTGATAGTGTTGAAAAACCACTTTTCGCACTTGTGTTAGTGTTGAAAAACCACTTTTCGCACTTGTGCTGGTGCAGTAAACCACTTTTGCACTTGTATTAGTGTGGAAAAACCACTTTTCGCACTTGTGTTAGTGTTGAAAAACCACTTTTCGCACTTGTGTTAGTGTTGAAAAACCACTTTTCGCACTTGTGTTGGTGCAGGAAACCACTTTTGCACTTGTATTAGTGTGGAAAAACCACTTCTCGCACTTGTGATAGTGTTGAAAAACCACTTTTCGCACTTGTGTTAGTGTTGAAAAACCACTTTTCGCACTTGTGTTGGTGCAGGAAACCACTTTTGCACTTGTATTAGTGTGGAAAAACCACTTTTCGCACTTGTGTTAGTGTTGAAAAACCACTTTTCGCACTTGTGTTAGTGTTGAAAAACCACTTTTCGCACTTGTGTTGGTGCAGGAAACCACTTTTGCACTTGTATTAGTGTGGAAAAACCACTTTTCGCACTTGTGTTAGTGTTGAAAAACCACTTTTCGCACTTGTGTTAATGTTGAAAAACCACTTTTCGCACTTGTGTTAGTGTTGAAAAACCACTTTTCGCACTTGTGTTGGTGCAGGAAACCACTTTTGCACTTGTATTTGTGTGGAAAAACCACTTTTCGCACTTGTGTTAGTGTTGAAAAACTACTTTTTGCACTTGTGTTAGTGTTGAAAAACCACTTTTCGCACATGGGTTGGTGCAGGAAACCACTTTTGCACTTGTATTAGTGTGGAAAAAACACTTTTCGCACTTGTGGTAGTGTTGAAAAACCACTTTTCGCTCTTGTGTTAGTGTTGAAAAACCACTTTTCGCACTTGTGTTGGTGCAGGAAACCACTTTTGCACTTGTATTAGTGTGGAAAAAACACTTTTTGCACTTGTGATAGTGTTGAAATACCACTTTTTGCACTTGTGTTAGTGTTGAAAAACCACTTTTCGCACTTGTGTTGGTGCAGGAAACCACTTTTGCACTTGTATTAGTGTGGAAAAACCACTTTTCGCACTTGTGTTAGTGTTGAAAAACTACTTTTCGCACTTGTGTTAGTGTTGAAAAGCCACTTTTCGCACTTGTGTTGGTGCAGGAAACCACTTTTGCACTTGTATTAGTGTGGAAAAAACACTTTTTGCACTTGTGATAGTGTTGAAAAACCACTTTTCGCACTTGTGTTAGTGTTGAAAAACCACTTTTCGCACTTGTGTTGGTGCAGGAAACCACTTTTGCACTTGTATTAGTGTGGAAAAACCACTTTTTGCACTTGTGTTAGTGTTGAAAAACGACTTTTGCACTTGTGTTAGTGTTGAAAAACCACTTTTCGCACTTGTGTTAGTGTTGAAAAACCACTTTTCGCACTTGTGTTGGTGCAGGAAACCACTTTTGCACTTGTATTAGTGTGGGAAAACCACTTTTTGCACTTGTGATAGTGTAGAAAAAACACTTTTCGCACTTGTGTTAGTGTTGAAAAACCACTTTTCGCACTTGTATTGGTGCAGGAAACCACTTTTGCACTTGTATTAGTGTGGAAAACCACATTTCGCACTTGTGTTGGTGCAGGAAACCACTTTTGCACTTGTATTAGTGTGGAAAAAACACTTTTTGCACTTGTGATAGTGTTGAAAAACCACTTTTCGCACTTGTGTTAGTGTTGAAAAACCACTTTTCGCACTTGTGTTGGTGCAGGAAACCACTTTTGCACTTGTATTAGTGTGGAAAAAACACTTTTCGCACTTGTGTTAGTGTTGAAAAACCACTTTTCGCACTTGTGTTAGTGTTGAAAAACCACTTTTCGCACTTGTGTTGGTGCAGGAAACCACTTTTGCACTTGTATTAGTGTGGAAAAAACACTTTTTGCACTTGTGATAGTGTTGAGAAACCACTTTTCGCACTTGTGTTAGTGTTGAAAAACCACTTTTCGCACTTGTGTTGGTGCAGGAAAC
Organism: Myxine glutinosa; assembly: GCF_964187855.1. Taxonomy (NCBI): domain Eukaryota; kingdom Metazoa; phylum Chordata; class Myxini; order Myxiniformes; family Myxinidae; genus Myxine; species Myxine glutinosa. Next base: position 14,795 of record NW_027617603.1, on the reverse strand, counting down.
CACTTTTGCACTTGTATTAGTGTGGAAAAACCACTTTTCGCACTTGTGTTAGTGTTGAAAAACCATTTTTCGCACTTGTGTTAGTGTTGAAAAACCACTTTTCGCACTTGTGTTGGTGCAGGAAACCACTTTTGCACTTGTATTAGTGTGGAAAAAACACTTTTTGCACTTGTGATAGTGTTGAAAAACCACTTTTCGCACTTGTGTTAGTGTTGAAAAACCACTTTCCGCACTTGTGTTGGTGCAGGAAACCACTTTTCGCACTTGTCTTAGTGTTGAAAAACCACTTTTTGCACTTGTGTTAGTGTTGAAAAACCACTTTTCGCACTTGTGTTAGTGTTGAAAAACCACTTTTCGCACTTGTGTTAGTGTTGAAAAACCACTTTTCACACTTGTGTTGGTGCAGGAAACCACTTTTGCACTTGTATTAGTGTGGAAAAAACACTTTTCGCACTTGTGTTAGTGTTGAAAAACCACTTTTCGCACTTGTGTTGGTGCAGGAAACCACTTTTGCACTTGTATTAGTGTGGAAAAAACACTTTTTGCACTTGTGATAGTGTTGATAAACCACTTTTCGCACTTGTGTTAGTGTTGAAAAACCACTTTTCGCACTTGTGTTGGTGCAGGAAACCACTTTTACACTTGTATTAGTGTGGAAAAACCACTTTTCGCACTTGTGTTAGTATTGAAAAACCACTTTTCGCACTTGTGTTAGTGTTGAAAAACCACTTTTCGCACTTGTGTTAGTGTTGAAAAACCACTTTTCGCACTTGTGTTGGTGCAGGAAACCACTTTTGCACTTGTATTAGTGTGGAAAAAACACTTTTCGCACTTGTGTTAGTGTTGAAAAACCACTTTTCGCGCTTGTGTTAGTGTTGAAAAACCACTTTTCGCACTTGTGTTGGTGCAGGAAACCACTTTTGCACTTGTATTAGTGTGGGAAAACCACTTTTTGCACTTGTGATAGTGTAGAAAAAACACTTTTCGCACTTGTGTTAGTGTTGAAAAACCACTTTTCGCACTTGTATTGGTGCAGGAAACCACTTTTGCACTTGTATTAGTGTGGAAAACCACATTTCGCACTTGTGTTGGTGCAGGAAACCACTTTTGCACTTGTATTAGTGTGGAAAAAACACTTTTTGCACTTGTGATAGTGTTGAAAAACCACTTTTCGCACTTGTGTTAGTGTTGAAAAACCACTTTTCGCACTTGTGTTGGTGCAGGAAACCACTTTTGCACTTGTATTAGTGTGGAAAAAACACTTTTCGCACTTGTGTTAGTGTTGAAAAACCACTTTTCGCACTTGTGTTAGTGTTGAAAAACCACTTTTCGCACTTGTGTTGGTGCAGGAAACCACTTTTGCACTTGTATTAGTGTGGAAAAAACACTTTTTGCACTTGTGATAGTGTTGAAAAACCACTTTTCGCACTTGTGTTAGTGTTGAAAAACCACTTTCCGCACTTGTGTTGGTGCAGGAAACCACTTTTCGCACTTGTCTTAGTGTTGAAAAACCACTTTTTGCACTTGTGTTAGTGTTGAAAAACCACTTTTCGCACTTGTGTTAGTGTTGAAAAACCACTTTTCGCACTTGTGTTAGTGTTGAAAAACCACTTTTCACACTTGTGTTGGTGCAGGAAACCACTTTTGCACTTGTATTAGTGTGGAAAAAACACTTTTCGCACTTGTGTTAGTGTTGAAAAACCACTTTTCGCCCTTGTGTTGGTGCAGGAAACCACTTTTGCACTTGTATTAGTGTGGAAAAAACACTTTTTGCACTTGTGATAGTGTTGATAAACCACTTTTCGCACTTGTGTTAGTGTTGAAAAACCACTTTTCGCACTTGTGTTGGTGCAGGAAACCACTTTTACACTTGTATTAGTGTGGAAAAACCACTTTTCGCACTTGTGTTAGTATTGAAAAACCACTTTTCGCACTTGTGTTAGTGTTGAAAAACCACTTTTCGCACTTGTGTTAGTGTTGAAAAACCACTTTTCGCACTTGTGTTGGTGCAGGAAACCACTTTTGCACTTGTATTAGTGTGGAAAAAACACTTTTCGCACTTGTGTTAGTGTTGAAAAACCACTTTTCGCGCTTGTGTTAGTGTTGAAAAACCACTTTTCGCACTTGTGTTGGTGCAGGAAACCACTTTTGCACTTGTATTAGTGTGGAAAAACCACTTTTTGCACTTGTGATAGTGTTGAAAAACCACTTTTCGCACTTGTGTTAGTATGGAAAAAACACTTTTTGCACTTGTGATAGTGTTGAAAAACCACTTTTCGCACTTGTGTTAGTGTTGAAAAACCACTTTTCGCACTTGTGTTGGTGCAGGAAATCACTTTTGCAATTGTATTAGTGTGGAAAAACCACTTTTCGCACTTGTGTTAGTGTTGAAAAACCACTTTTCGCACTTGTGTTAGTGTTGAAAAACCACTTTTCGCACTTGTGTTAATGTTGAAAAACCACTTTTCGCACTTGTGTTAGTGTTGAAAAACCACTTTTCGCACTTGTGTTGGTGCAGGAAACCACTTTTGCACTTGTATTAGTGTGGAAAAACCACTTTTCGCACTTGTGTTAGTGTTGAAAAACCACTTTTCGCACTTGTCTTAGTGTTGAAAAACCACTTTTCGCACTTGTGATAGTGTTGAAAAACCACTTTTCGCACTTGTGTTAGTGTTGAAAAACCACTTTTCGCACTTGTGTTGGTGCAGGAAACCACTTTTGCACTTGTATTAGTGTGGAAAAACCACTTTTCGCACTTGTGTTAGTGTTGAAAAACCACTTTTCGCACTTGTGTTAATGTTGAAAAACCACTTTTTGCACTTGTGTTAGTGTTGAAAAACCACTTTTCGCACATGGGTTGGTGCAGGAAACCACTTTTGCACTTGTATTAGTGTGGAAAAAACACTTTTCGCACTTGTGTTAGTGTTGAAAAACCACTTTTCGCACTTGTGTTAGTGTTGAAAAACCACTTTTCGCACTTGTGTTGGTGCAGGAAACCAGTTTTGCACTTGTATTACTGTGGAAAAACCACTTTTCACACTTGTGTTAGTGTTGAAAAACTACTTTTCGCACTTGTGTTAGTGTTGAAAAACCACTTTTCGCACTTGTGTTAGTGTTGAAAAACCACTTTTCGCACTTGTGTTAGTGTTGAAAAACCACTTTTTGCACTTGTGTTGGTCCAGGAAACCACTTTTGCACTTGTATTAGTGTGGAAAACCACTTTTCGCACTTGTGTTAGTGTTGAAAAACCACTTTTTGCACTTGTGTTAGTGTTGTAAAACCACTTTTCGCACTTGTGTTGGTGCAGGAAACCACTTTTGCACTTGTATTAGTGTGGAAAAACCACTTTTCGCACTTGTGATAGTGTTGAAAAACCACTTTTCGCACTTGTGTTAGTGTTGAAAAACCACTTTTCGCACTTGTGCTGGTGCAGTAAACCACTTTTGCACTTGTATTAGTGTGGAAAAACCACTTTTCGCACTTGTGTTAGTGTTGAAAAACCACTTTTCGCACTTGTGTTAGTGTTGAAAAACCACTTTTCGCACTTGTGTTGGTGCAGGAAACCACTTTTGCACTTGTATTAGTGTGGAAAAACCACTTCTCGCACTTGTGATAGTGTTGAAAAACCACTTTTCGCACTTGTGTTAGTGTTGAAAAACCACTTTTCGCACTTGTGTTGGTGCAGGAAACCACTTTTGCACTTGTATTAGTGTGGAAAAACCACTTTTCGCACTTGTGTTAGTGTTGAAAAACCACTTTTCGCACTTGTGTTAGTGTTGAAAAACCACTTTTCGCACTTGTGTTGGTGCAGGAAACCACTTTTGCACTTGTATTAGTGTGGAAAAACCACTTTTCGCACTTGTGTTAGTGTTGAAAAACCACTTTTCGCACTTGTGTTAATGTTGAAAAACCACTTTTCGCACTTGTGTTAGTGTTGAAAAACCACTTTTCGCACTTGTGTTGGTGCAGGAAACCACTTTTGCACTTGTATTTGTGTGGAAAAACCACTTTTCGCACTTGTGTTAGTGTTGAAAAACTACTTTTTGCACTTGTGTTAGTGTTGAAAAACCACTTTTCGCACATGGGTTGGTGCAGGAAACCACTTTTGCACTTGTATTAGTGTGGAAAAAACACTTTTCGCACTTGTGGTAGTGTTGAAAAACCACTTTTCGCTCTTGTGTTAGTGTTGAAAAACCACTTTTCGCACTTGTGTTGGTGCAGGAAACCACTTTTGCACTTGTATTAGTGTGGAAAAAACACTTTTTGCACTTGTGATAGTGTTGAAAAACCACTTTTTGCACTTGTGTTAGTGTTGAAAAACCACTTTTCGCACTTGTGTTGGTGAAGGAAACCACTTTTGCACTTGTATTAGTGTGGAAAAACCACTTTTCGCACTTGTGTTAGTGTTGAAAAACTACTTTTCGCACTTGTGTTAGTGTTGAAAAGCCACTTTTCGCACTTGTGTTGGTGCAGGAAACCACTTTTGCACTTGTATTAGTGTGGAAAAAACACTTTTTGCACTTGTGATAGTGTTGAAAAACCACTTTTCGCACTTGTGTTAGTGTTGAAAAACCACTTTTCGCACTTGTGTTGGTGCAGGAAACCACTTTTGCACTTGTATTAGTGTGGAAAAACCACTTTTTGCACTTGTGTTAGTGTTGAAAAACGACTTTTGCACTTGTGTTAGTGTTGAAAAACCACTTTTCGCACTTGTGTTAGTGTTGAAAAACCACTTTTCGCACTTGTGTTGGTGCAGGAAACCACTTTTGCACTTGTATTAGTGTGGGAAAACCACTTTTTGCACTTGTGATAGTGTAGAAAAAACACTTTTCGCACTTGTGTTAGTGTTGAAAAACCACTTTTCGCACTTGTATTGGTGCAGGAAACCACTTTTGCACTTGTATTAGTGTGGAAAACCACATTTCGCACTTGTGTTGGTGCAGGAAACCACTTTTGCACTTGTATTAGTGTGGAAAAAACACTTTTTGCACTTGTGATAGTGTTGAAAAACCACTTTTCGCACTTGTGTTAGTGTTGAAAAACCACTTTTCGCACTTGTGTTGGTGCAGGAAACCACTTTTGCACTTGTATTAGTGTGGAAAAAACACTTTTCGCACTTGTGTTAGTGTTGAAAAACCACTTTTCGCACTTGTGTTAGTGTTGAAAAACCACTTTTCGCACTTGTGTTGGTGCAGGAAACCACTTTTGCACTTGTATTAGTGTGGAAAAAACACTTTTTGCACTTGTGATAGTGTTGAGAAACCACTTTTCGCACTTGTGTTAGTGTTGAAAAACCACTTTTCGCACTTGTGTTGGTGCAGGAAACCACTTTTGCACTTGTATTAGTGTGGAAAAACCACTTTTCGCACTTGTGTTAGTGTTGAAAAACCATTTTTCGCACTTGTGTTAGTGTTGAAAAACCACTTTTCGCACTTGTGTTGGTGCAGGAAACCACTTTTGCACTTGTATTAGTGTGGAAAAAACACTTTTTGCACTTGTGATAGTGTTGAAAAACCACTTTTCGCACTTGTGTTAGTGTTGAAAAACCACTTTTCGCACTTGTGTTGGTGCAGGAAACCACTTTTCGCACTTGTCTTAGTGTTGAAAAACCACTTTTTGCACCTGTGTTAGTGTTGAAAAACCACTTTTCGCACTTGTGTTAGTGTTGAAAAACCACTTTTCGCACTTGTGTTAGTGTTGAAAAACCACTTTTCACACTTGTGTTGGTGCAGGAAACCACTTTTGCACTTGTATTAGTGTGGAAAAAACACTTTTCGCACTTGTGTTAGTGTTGAAAAACCACTTTTCGCACTTGTGTTGGTGCAGGAAACCACTTTTGCACTTGTATTAGTGTGGAAAAAACACTTTTTGCACTTGTGATAGTGTTGATAAACCACTTTTCGCACTTGTGTTAGTGTTGAAAAACCACTTTTCGCACTTGTGTTGGTGCAGGAAACCACTTTTACACTTGTATTAGTGTGGAAAAACCACTTTTCGCACTTGTGTTAGTATTGAAAAACCACTTTTCGCACTTGTGTTAGTGTTGAAAAACCACTTTTCGCACTTGTGTTAGTGTTGAAAAACCACTTTTCGCACTTGTGTTGGTGCAGGAAACCACTTTTGCACTTGTATTAGTGTGGAAAAAACACTTTTCGCACTTGTGTTAGTGTTGAAAAACCACTTTTCGCGCTTGTGTTAGTGTTGAAAAACCACTTTTCGCACTTGTGTTGGTGCAGGAAACCACTTTTGCACTTGTATTAGTGTGGAAAAACCAATTTTCGCACTTAAGTTAGTGTTGAAAAACCACTTTTCGCACTTGTGTTAGTGTTGAAAAACCACTTTTCGCACTTGTGTTGGTGCAGGAAACCACTTTTGCACTTGTATTAGTGTGGAAAAAACACTTTTTGCACTTGTGATAGTGTTGAAAAACCACTTTTTGCACTTGTGTTAGTGTTGAAAAAACACTTTTCGCACTTGTGTTGGTGCAGGAAACCACTTTTGCACTTGTATTAGTGTGGAAAAACCACTTTTCGCACTTGTGTTAGTGTTGAAAAACCACTTTTCGCACTTGTGTTAGTGTTGAAAAACCACTTTTCGCACTTGTGTTGGTGCAGGAAACCACTTTTGCACTTGTATTAGTGTGGAAAAACCACTTTTCGCACTTGTGTTAGTGTTGAAAAACCACTTTTCGCACTTGTGTTAGTGTTGAAAAACCACTTTTCGCACTTGTGTTAGTGTTGAAAAACCACTTTTCGCACTTGTGTTGGTGCAGGAAACCACTTTTGCACTTGTATTAGTATGGAAAAAACACTTTTTGCACTTGTGATAGTGTTGAAAAACCACTTTTCGCACTTGTGTTAGTGTTGAAAAACCACTTTTCGCACTTGTGTTGGTGCAGGAAATCACTTTTGCAATTGTATTAGTGTGGAAAAACCACTTTTCGCACTTGTGTTAGTGTTGAAAAACCACTTTTCGCACTTGTGTTAGTGTTGAAAAACCACTTTTCGCACTTGTGTTAATGTTGAAAAACCACTTTTCGCACTTGTGTTAGTGTTGAAAAACCACTTTTCGCACTTGTGTTGGTGCAGGAAGCCACTTTTGCACTTGTATTAGTGTGGAAAAAACACTTTTCGCACTTGTGTTAGTGTTGAAAAACCACTTTTTGCACTTGTGTTAGTGTTGAAAAACCACTTTTCGCACTTGGGTTGGTGCAGGAAACCACTTTTGCACTTGTATTAGTGTGGAAAAAACACTTTTCGCACTTGTGTTAGTGTAGAAAAACCACTTTTCGCACTTGTGTTAGTGTTGAAAAACCACTTTTCGCACTTGTGTTAGTGTTGAAAAACCACTTTTCGCACTTGTATTAGTGTGGAAAAAAGACTTTTTGCACTTGTGATAGTGTTGAAAAAACCACTTTTCGCACTTGTGTTAGTGTTGAAAAACCACTTTTCGCACTTGTGTTGGTGCAGGAAACCACTTTTGCACTTGTATTAGTGTGGAAAAACCACTTTTCGCACTTGTGTTAGTGTTGAAAAACCACTTTTCGCACTTGTGTTAGTGTTGAAAAACCACTTTTCGCACTTGTGTTAGTGTTGAAAAACCACTTTTCGCACTTGTGTTGGTGCAGGAAACCACTTTTGCACTTGTATTAGTGTGGAAAAAACACTTTTCGCACTTGTGTTAGTGTTGAAAAACCACTTTTCGCACTTGTGTTAGTGTTGAAAAACCACTTTTCGCACCTGTGTTGGTGCAGGAAACCACTTTTGCACTTATATTAGTGTGGAAAAAACACTTTTTGCACTTGTGATAGTGTTGAAAAACCACTTTTCGCACTTGTGTTAGTGTTGAAAAACCACTTTTCGCACTTGTGTTGGTGCAGGAAACCACTGTTGCACTTATATTTGTGTGGAAAAACCACTTTTCGCACTTGTGTTAGTGTTGAAAAACCACTTTTCGCACTTGTGTTAGTGTTGAAAAACCACTTTTCGCACTTGTGTTGGTGCAGGAAACCACTTTTGCACTTGTATTAGTGTGGAAAAAACACTTTTTGCACTTGTGATGGTGTTGAAAAACCACTTTTCGCACTTGTGTTAGTGTTGAAAAACCACTTGTCGCACTTGTGTTAGTGTTGAAAAACCACTTTTCGCACTTGTATTAGTGTTGAAAAACCACTTTTCGCACTTGTGTTAGTGTTGAAAAACCACTTTTCGCACTTGTGTTGGTGCAGGAAACCACTTTTGCACTTGTATTAGTGTGGAAAAAACACTTTTCGCACTTGTGTTAGTGTTGAAAAACCACTTTCGCACTTGTGTTAGTGTTGAAAAACCACTTTTCGCACTTGTGTTGGTGCAGGAAACCACTTTTGCACTTGTATTAGTGTGGAAAAAACACTTTTTGCACTTGTGATAGTGTTGAAAAACCACTTTTTGCACTTGTGTTAGTGTTGAAAAACCACTTTTCGCACTTGTGTTGGTGCAGGAAACCACTTTTGCACTTGTATTAGTGTGGAAAAACCACTTTTCGCACTTGTGATAGTGTTGAAAAACCACTTTTCGCACTTGAGATAGTGTTGAAAAAACACTTTTCGCACTTGTGTTAGTGTTGAAAAACCACTTTTCGCCCTTGTATTAGTGTTGAAAAACCACTTTTCGCACTTGTGTTAGTGTTGAAAACCACTTTTCGCACTTGTGTTGGTGCAGGAAACCACTTTTGCACTTGTATTAGTGTGGAAAAAACACTTTTTGCACTTGTGATAGTGTTGAAAACCACTTTTTGCACTTGTGTTAGTGTTGAAAAACCACTTTTCGCACTTGTGTTGGTGCAGGAAACCACTTTTGCACTTGTATTAGTGTGGAAAAACCACTTTTCGCACTTGTGTTAGTGTTGAAAAACCACTTTTCGCACTTGTGTTAGTGTTGAAAAACCACTTTTCGCACTTGTGTTGGTGCAGGAAACCACTTTTGCACTTGTATTAGTGTGGAAAAAACACTTTTTGCACTTGTGATAGTGTTGAAAAACCACTTTTCGCACTTGTGTTAGTGTTGAAAAACCACTTTTCGCACTTGTGTTGGTGCAGGAAACCTCTTTTGCACTTGTATTAGTGTGGAAAAACCACTTTTTGCACTTGTGTTAGTGTTGAAAAACCACTTTTGCACTTGTATTAGTGTGGAAAAAACCACTTTTCACACTTGTGTTAGTGTTGAAAAACCACTTTTTGCACTTGTGTTAGTGTTGAAAAACCACTTTTCGCACTTGTATTAGTGTGGAAAAACCACTTTTCGCACTTGTGTTAGTGTTGAATAACCACTTTTCGCACTTGTGTTAGTGTTGAAAAACCACTTTTCGCCCTTGTGTTAGTGTTGAAAAACCACTTTTCGCACTTGTGTTAGTGTTGAAAAACCACTTTTCGCACTTGTGTTAGTGTTGAAAAACCACTTTTCGCACTTGTGTTGGTGCAGGAAACCACTTTTGCACTTGTATTAGTGTGGAAAAAACCACATTTCACACTTGTGTTGGTGCAGGAAACCACTTTTGCACTTGTATTAGTGTGGAAAAAAACACTTTTCACACTTGTGTTAGTGTTGAAAAACCACTTTTTGCACTTGTGATAGTGTTGAAAAACCACTTTTCGCACTTGTGTTAGTGTTGAAAAACCACTTTTCGCACTTGTGTTGGTGCAGGAAACCACTTTTGCACTTGTATTAGTGTGGAAAAAACACTTTTCGCACTTGTGTTAGTGTTGAAAAACCACTTTTCGCACTTGTGTTAGTGTTGAAAAACCACTTTTCACACTTGTGTTGGTGCAGGAAACCACTTTTGCACTTGTATTAGTGTGGAAAAAAACACTTTTCGCACTTGTGTTAGTGTTGAAAAACCACTTTTCGCACTTGTGTTGGTGCAGGAAACCACTTTTGCACTTGTATTAGTGTGGAAAAAACACTTTTTGCACTTGTGATAGTGTTGATAAACCACTTTTCGCACTTGTGTTAGTGTTGAAAAACCACTTTTCGCACTTGTGTTGGTGCAGGAAACCACTTTTACACTTGTATTAGTGTGGAAAAACCACTTTTCGCACTTGTGTTAGTATTGAAAAACCACTTTTCGCACTTGTGTTAGTGTTGAAAAACCACTTTTCGCACTTGTGTTAGTGTTGAAAAACCACTTTTCGCACTTGTGTTGGTGCAGGAAACCACTTTTGCACTTGTATTAGTGTGGAAAAAACACTTGTCGCACTTGTGTTAGTGTTGAAAAACCACTTTTCGCGCTTGTGTTAGTGTTGAAAAACCACTTTTCGCACTTGTGTTGGTGCAGGAAACCACTTTTGCACTTGTATTAGTGTGGAAAAACCACTTTTCGCACTTAAGTTAGTGTTGAAAAACCACTTTTCGCACTTGTGTTAGTGTTGAAAAACCACTTTTCGCACTTGTGTTGGTGCAGGAAACCACTTTTGCACTTGTATTAGTGTGGAAAAAACACTTTTTGCACTTGTGATAGTGTTGAAAAACCACTTTTTGCACTTGTGTTAGTGTTGAAAAAACACTTTTCGCACTTGTGTTGGTGCAGGAAACCACTTTTGCACTTGTATTAGTGTGGAAAAACCACTTTTCGCACTTGTGTTAGTGTTGAAAAACCACTTTTCGCACTTGTGTTAGTGTTGAAAAACCACTTTTCGCACTTGTGTTGGTGCAGGAAACCACTTTTGCAATTGTATTAGTGTGGAAAAACCACTTTTCGCACTTGTGTTAGTGTTGAAAAACCACTTTTCGCACTTGTGTTAGTGTTGAAAAACCACTTTTCGCACTTGTGTTAGTGTTGAAAAACCACTTTTCGCACTTGTGTTGGTGCAGGAAACCACTTTTGCACTTGTATTAGTGTGGAAAAAACACTTTTCGCACTTGTGTTAGTGTTGAAAAACCACTTTTCGCACTTGTGTTAGTGTTGAAAAACCACTTTTCGCACTTGTGTTGGTGCAGGAAACCACTTTTGCACTTGTATTAGTATGGAAAAAACACTTTTTGCACTTGTGATAGTGTTGAAAAACCACTTTTCGCACTTGTGTTAGTGTTGAAAAACCACTTTTCGCACTTGTGTTGGTGCAGGAAATCACTTTTGCAATTGTATTAGTGTGGAAAAACCACTTTTCGCACTTGTGTTAGTGTTGAAAAACCACTTTTCGCACTTGTGTTAGTGTTGAAAAACCACTTTTCGCACTTGTGTTAGTGTTGAAAAACCACTTTTCGCACTTGTGTTGGTGCAGGAAACCACTTTTGCACTTGTATTAGTATGGAAAAAAACACTTTTTGCACTTGTGATAGTGTTGAAAAACCACTTTTCGCACTTGTGTTAGTGTTGAAAAACCACTTTTCGCACTTGTGTTGGTGCAGGAAATCACTTTTGCAATTGTATTAGTGTGGAAAAACCACTTTTCGCACTTGTGTTAGTGTTGAAAAACCACTTTTCGCACTTGTGTTGGTGCAGGAAGCCACTTTTGCACTTGTATTAGTGTGGAAAAAACACTTTTCGCACTTGTGTTAGTGTTGAAAAACCACTTTTTGCACTTGTGTTAGTGTTGAAAAACCACTTTTCGCACTTGGGTTGGTGCAGGAAACCACTTTTGCACTTGTATTAGTGTGGAAAAAACACTTTTCGCACTTGTGTTAGTGTTGAAAAACCACTTTTCGCACTTGTGTTAGTGTTGAAGAAAACCACTTTTCGCACTTGTGTTGGTGCAGGAAACCACTTTTGCACTTGTATTAGTGTGGAAAAACCACTTTTCGCACTTGTGTTAGTGTTGAAAAAACCACTTTTCGCACTTGTGTTAGTGTTGAAAAACCACTTTTCGCACTTGTGTTAGTGTTGAAAAACCACTTTTCGCACTTGTGTTGGTGCAGGAAACCACTTTTGCACTTGTATTAGTATGGAAAAAACACTTTTTGCACTTGTGATAGTGTTGAAAAACCACTTTTCGCACTTGTGTTAGTGTTGAAAAAACCACTTTTCGCACTTGTGTTGGTGCAGGAAATCACTTTTGCAATTGTATTAGTGTGGAAAAAACCACTTTTCGCACTTGTGTTAGTGTTGAAAAACCACTTTTCGCACTTGTGTTAGTGTTGAAAAACCACTTTTCGCACTTGTGTTAATGTTGAAAAACCACTTTTCGCACTTGTGTTAGTGTTGAAAAACCACTTTTCGCACTTGTGTTGGTGCAGGAAGCCACTTTTGCACTTGTATTAGTGTGGAAAAAACACTTTTCGCACTTGTGTTAGTGTTGAAAAACCACTTTTTGCACTTGTGTTAGTGTTGAAAAACCACTTTTCGCACTTGGTTGGTGCAGGAAACCACTTTTGCACTTGTATTAGTGTGGAAAAAACACTTTTCGCACTTGTGTTAGTGTAGAAAAACCACTTTTCGCACTTGTGTTAGTGTTGAAAAACCACTTTTCGCACTTGTGTTAGTGTTGAAAACCACTTTTCGCACTTGTATTAGTGTGGAAAAAAGACTTTTTGCACTTGTGATAGTGTTGAGAAACCACTTTTCGCACTTGTGTTAGTGTTGAAAAACCACTTTCGCACTTGTGTTGGTGCAGGAAACCACTTTTGCACTTGTATTAGTGTGGAAAAACCACTTTTCGCACTTGTGTTAGTGTTGAAAAACCACTTTTCGCACTTGTGTTAGTGTGTTGAAAAACCACTTTTCGCACTTGTGTTAGTGTTGAAAAACCACTTTTCGCACTTGTGTTGGTGCAGGAAACCACTTTTGCACTTGTATTAGTGTGGAAAAAACACTTTTCGCACTTGTGTTAGTGTTGAAAAACCACTTTTCGCACTTGTGTTAGTGTTGAAAAACCACTTTTCGCACCTGTGTTGGTGCAGGAAACCACTTTTGCACTTATATTAGTGTGGAAAAAACACTTTTTGCACTTGTGATAGTGTTGAAAAACCACTTTTCGCACTTGTGTTAGTGTTGAAAAACCACTTTTCGCACTTGTGTTGGTGCAGGAAACCACTGTTGCACTTATATTTGTGTGGAAAAACCACTTTTCGCACTTGTGTTAGTGTTGAAAAACCACTTTTCGCACTTGTGTTAGTGTTGAAAAACCACTTTTCGCACTTGTGTTGGTGCAGGAAACCACTTTTGCACTTGTATTAGTGTGGAAAAAACACTTTTTGCACTTGTGATGGTGTTGAAAAACCACTTTTCGCACTTGTGTTAGTGTTGAAAAACCACTTTTCGCACTTGTGTTAGTGTTGAAAAACCACTTTTCGCACTTGTATTAGTGTTGAAAAACCACTTTTCGCACTTGTGTTAGTGTTGAAAAACCACTTTTCGCACTTGTGTTGGTGCAGGAAACCACTTTTGCACTTGTATTAGTGTGGAAAAAACACTTTTCGCACTTGTGTTAGTGTTGAAAAACCACTTTTCGCACTTGTGTTAGTGTTGAAAAACCACTTTTCGCACTTGTGTTGGTGCAGGAAACCACTTTTGCACTTGTATTAGTGTGGAAAAAACACTTTTTGCACTTGTGATAGTGTTGAAAAACCACTTTTTGCACTTGTGTTAGTGTTGAAAAACCACTTTTCGCACTTGTGTTGGTGCAGGAAACCACTTTTGCACTTGTATTAGTGTGGAAAAACCACTTTTCGCACTTGTGATAGTGTTGAAAAACCACTTTTCGCACTTGAGATAGTGTTGAAAAACCACTTTTCGCACTTGTGTTAGTGTTGAAAAACCACTTTTCGCACTTGTATTAGTGTTGAAAAACCACTTTTCGCACTTGTGTTAGTGTTGAAAACCACTTTTCGCACTTGTGTTGGTGCAGGAAACCACTTTTGCACTTGTATTAGTGTGGAAAAAACACTTTTTGCACTTGTGATAGTGTTGAAAACCACTTTTTGCACTTGTGTTAGTGTTGAAAAACCACTTTTCGCACTTGTGTTGGTGCAGGAAACCACTTTTGCACTTGTATTAGTGTGGAAAAACCACTTTTCGCACTTGTGTTAGTGTTGAAAAACCACTTTTCGCACTTGTGTTAGTGTTGAAAAACCACTTTTCGCACTTGTGTTGGTGCAGGAAACCACTTTTGCACTTGTATTAGTGTGGAAAAAACACTTTTTGCACTTGTGATAGTGTTGAAAAACCACTTTTCGCACTTGTGTTAGTGTTGAAAAACCACTTTTTCGCACTTGTGTTGGTGCAGGAAACCTCTTTTGCACTTGTATTAGTGTGGAAAAACCACTTTTTGCACTTGTGTTAGTGTTGAAAAACCACTTTTGCACTTGTATTAGTGTGGAAAAACCACTTTTCACACTTGTGTTAGTGTTGAAAAACCACTTTTTGCACTTGTGTTAGTGTTGAAAAACCACTTTTCGCACTTGTATTAGTGTGGAAAAACCACTTTTCGCACTTGTGTTAGTGTTGAATAACCACTTTTCGCACTTGTGTTAGTGTTGAAAAACCACTTTTCGCCCTTGTGTTAGTGTTGAAAAACCACTTTTCGCACTTGTGTTAGTGTTGAAAAACCACTTTTCGCACTTGTGTTAGTGTTGAAAAAACCACTTTTCGCACTTGTGTTGGTGCAGGAAACCACTTTTGCACTTGTATTAGTGTGGAAAAAACCACATTTCACACTTGTGTTGGTGCAGGAAACCACTTTTGCACTTGTATTAGTGTGGAAAAAACACTTTTCACACTTGTGTTAGTGTTGAAAAACCACTTTTTGCACTTGTGATAGTGTTGAAAAACCACTTTTCGCACTTGTGTTAGTGTTGAAAAACCACTTTTCGCACTTGTGTTGG